>NC_047119.1:65083747-65371247 GCF_902500255.1 Thalassophryne amazonica
CAGACAGAGGGTGAGACACAGAGAGACAGGTCAGAGTGCGGGAAGACAGAGAGACAGCAGGACAGACAGGCCAGACAGAGGGTGAGACACAGAGAGACAGGCCAGAGTGCAGGTAAGACACAGACACAGCAGAGAGACAGGCCAGACAGAGGGTGAGACACAGAGAGACAGGCCAGAGTGCGGGTAAGACAGAGAGACAGGCCAGACAGAGGGTGAGACACAGAGAGACAGGCCAGAGTGCGGGTAAGACACAGAGACAGTGGAGACACAGGCCAGACAGAGGGTGAGACACAGAGAGACAGGCCAGAGTGCGGGTAAGACACAGAGACAGCGGAGAGACAGGCCAAACAGAGGGTGAGACACAGAGAGACAGGCCAGAGTGCGGGTAAGACACAGAGACAGCGGAGAGACAGGCCAGACAGAGGGTGAGACACAGAGAGACAGGCCAGAGTACGGGTAAGACACAGAGACAGCGGAGACACAGGCCAGACAGAGGGTGAGACACAGAGAGACAGCCAGAGTGCGGGTAAGACACAGAGACAGCGGAGAGACACAGAGAGACAGGCCAGAGTGCGGGTAAGACAGACAGGCCAGACAGAGGGTGAGACACAGAGAGACAGGCCAGAGTGCAGGTAAGACAGAGAGACAGCAGAGAGACAGGCCAGACAGAGGGTGAGACACAGAGAGACAGGTCAGAGTGCGGGTAAGACAGAGAGACAGGCCAGACAGATGGTGGGACACAGAGGCCAGAGTGCGGGTAAGACAGAGAGACAGGCAGAGACAGAGGGTGAGACACAGAGAGACAGGCCAGAGTGCGGGTAAGACACAGAGACAGCGGAGAGACAGGCCAGACAGAGGGTGAGACACAGAGAGACAGGCCAGAGTGCAGGTAAGACAGAGAGACAGCCCAGACAGAGGGTGAGACACAGAGAGACAGGCCAGAGTGCGGGTAAGACAGAGAGACAGGCCAGACAGAGGGTGAGACACAGAGAGACAGGCCAGAGTGCGGGTAAGACAGAGAGACAGCAGAGAGACAGGCCAAACAGAGGGTGAGACACAGAGAGACAGGTCAGAGTGCGGGTAAGACACAGAGCAGAGAGACAGGCCAGACAGAGGGTGAGACACAGAGAGACAGGCCAGAGTGCAGGTAAGACAGAGAGACAGCCCAGACAGAGGGTGAGACACAAAGAGACAGGCCAGACAGAGGGTGAGACACAGAGAGACAGGCCAGAGTGTGGGTAAGACACAGAGACAGCAGACAGACAGGCCAGACAGAGGGTGAGACACAGAGAGACAGGTCAGAGTGCAGGTAAGACACAGAGACAGGCCAGACAGAGGGTGAGACACAGAGAGACAGGCCAGAGTGCGGGTAAGACAGAGAGACAGCAGAGAGACAGGCCAGACAGAGGGTGAGACACAGAGAGACAGGCCAGAGTGCGGGTAAGACAGAGAGACAGCAGAGAGACAGGCCAGACAGAGGGTGAGACACAGAGAGACAGGTCAGAGTGCGGGTAAGACAGAGAGACAGGCCAGACAGAGGGTGAGACACAGAGAGACAGGCCAGAGTGCGGGTAAGACAGAGAGACAGCCCAGACAGAGGGTGAGACACAAAGAGACAGGCCAGACAGAGGGTGAGACACAGAGAGACAGGCCAGAGTGTGGGTAAGACACAGAGACAGCAGACAGACAGGCCAGACAGAGGGTGAGACACAGAGCGACAGGTCAGAGTGCAGGTAAGACAGAGAGACAGGCCAGACAGAGGGTGAGACACAGAGAGACAGGCCAGAGTGCGGGTAAGACAGAGAGACAGCCCAGACAGAGGGTGAGACACAAAGAGACAGGCCAGACAGAGGGTGAGACACAGAGAGACAGGCCAGAGTGTGGGTAAGACACAGAGACAGCAGACAGACAGGCCAGACAGAGGGTGAGACACAGAGCGACAGGTCAGAGTGCGGGTAAGACACAGAGACAGGCCAGACAGAGGGTGAGACACAGAGAAACAGGCCAGACAGAGGGTGAGACACAGAGAGACAGGTCAGACATTGTAATTTTGACAGAATTCCCCTGGAAAGCACAGCTGACAGAATTTTTCTGTAAAAACAACTGGATTATTTTTTACAGTGTAAAAGCTGAATTTTATTTATTGTAAACCAAAACAACCCAACGTAAACACCACCCACATCACGTTTGTCTGTTATTGTTTATTTAAAAAAGAAAACGGCACAGACAAGTAAAAGAGTGTACAGTTTATAATTGTTCTTTTTTTTAATAAACATCTTACAGCGTGGTTTAATATATTGTGTATTGAACAACCAACATACTGTTATTTTTGTCTGGGAGTAGGGGGAAATCATTTGTAAGACCTGCACTGAGTCAGTACGTGCTCAAGGGATATTTGTAAATCACCCTCTGTGCATTTGCAAGTATTGAGACAAATTTACCTCTATACAAATCAGTCCAGATTGCATATCAAATTTGCAACTTTATTTACAATTTTCATGATGCGAAATAAAACAAAACAAAAAGTGAGCAAAGACATTATGAGCAACAAAGAGGACCATTCTCTGAGTGATTTTTGTTACACTGACGAGCTCGAAGTGTACATGCAAAATGAAGACCAACAATATGAAAACAGCTCCGAACAGCCATATAATAAACGAATTGTTAACCTCGTTTGCTGCGCTTGGTCCGTATAAAAAAGACCGAGGTCTGATATTCCTGTACAGACCTTGCGCTCAGTTAATATTCCTTTATTATCTTCTTGCTGTGGGTCAGTGATTGCGGTCCTGTCAGTGGGTGGGATATATTAGGCGGTAAGTTAGCATTTTGTCCTCGAAGTTTATGTGGTGTAAGCAGGAAAAATGGTGATGCACAAAGATTTGAGCGACTTTGACAAAATTTGAATTGTGATGGCTGAATGACTGGAGCAGAGCATCTCCAAAACTGCAGCTCTTCTGGGATGGTCCTGGCTTATAGTGGTCAGTTCCAGCAAAAAATGGTCCAAGGAAGGAAAACTGGTGAACCGGTGACAGGGTCATTGATGACCATTGGTCATTGATGTGCGTAGAAAGCGAAGGCTGGCCTATGTGGTCTGATCCAACAGCAGGATCTGCTGCTAAGGGTTTGTTGCCAGTTATCACAGCACACCTTCAGAGGTCCAGTGGGGTCCATGCCTCAACGGGTCAGGGCTGTTTTGGTCGCAGCAAGGGGGCTTACACAATATTAGGCAGGTGGTCACAATGTTATGGCTGCTCAGTGTATAGGTTTGTTCCAAGGTTGACCTCTAATGAGTGGTGTCATGTATTTGTTTGAAAAGAACACAGCCTAAAAATGTAGGATTTGGACCTGAATCCTCTGGCTGAGTTGCCCATTAAATGGTAAATGGACTGCATTTATTTATCACTTTTCTATCTGCATCAGACGCTCAAAGCACTTGAACTCTGGTCTCAAGCCCAACGCTTAACCATGAGACCATCACCTCCCCCATTAGGGCATGAAGCACTGATTAAAGCTTTTTTTTTAATTTTTTATAATGCACAGCATGTTGTCCCCGTTTGTCTCTGCAGGCTGAAGCAGAGGTAGCTTCACTAAACAGGCGTATCCAGCTGGTTGAGGAGGAGCTGGACCGAGCTCAGGAGAGACTGGCCACCGCCCTGCAGAAGCTGGAAGAGGCTGAAAAAGCTGCAGACGAGAGTGAGAGGTGAAGAGCTTGCGTGACACCAAGTGACAAACAATTCTCAGGAACATCTGGATGGAACACACAGTCAGTCTTACACAACACACAATACTGCACATTGTTTTTAAGACAACATGGAGCTGTTGTTCACTCTGGTGTTGTGTGATACTCAGAGAAAAGTTATATTTTATGCAGGCTGTCAGGAGGCTGCTGTATATGGTGACCAGTAAACATTACTAGTCATACATAAAATGCAGCACAAAGATTCATACTTTCATTTTCATTGTCTATCCAGGGCAGCTCCTCAGAGGATCTCAAATCTTTCACATATACAGCGCCCTGTCTGGAGATTCTAAAGCCTGTCACTGACACTCACCTGTGACCAAAGTCCATCGGAGAAGAAGCTGCTCTCCTTTAAAGGACTCATCTTCCTCATTGGCAGCACAGTGGCTTAGTGGTTAGCACAGTTGCCTCACAGCAGGAATGTCATGGGATCAATTCCCACCTGTGGCCACTCTGTGTGTACTTTACATGTTCTCTCTGTGTTTGCGTGGGTTCCCTCCGGGTGCTCCAGCTTCCTCTCACATCTAAAGACATGCAGGTTAGATGAACTAGAAACCTTAAACATTGTCTGTAGGTGTGCGTGCGGATGTGAGTCTGGTAACTCTTCCCGAGGGATCCCAAGGCGTTCCCAAGCCAGCTGGGAAATATTTTCAAATCATACAGTCTAAAACACATGGCACAAATCTGTTTGGAGTGTGGCTGAGTGCATATAGCCATTTTGCAGACATGTGTTTTTGAGGGCAAAATTGAATGCTGGGCACAAAGGTGCTGCTATTACTGCATCACTTTGTGCAAGGGAAAGCAGTCAATGTGAAAGGTGCACAGCTCTGGGGCATTGAACAGTCAGGTCAGGTTTGGGGGCGTGTGCTGGTGCTGCACATCACATCATCTTGTGTCCTGGATGGCAGGCAGCTGTTCCATCCCCACCTCTTGAAAGTAGCCATTTATCTTCCAGATGAAACGTGATCATCCCTTTGGCCTTCTCCAGTCGCCTGGATTCTCAGCACAGACAAACGCACCACATGGTCAAAAGGTTATAGTGGACATTTGTTCAGAATTTAACTCCTCTGTTTGGTAAACCTTGGTTTGACACACAAACAAGTGTTACCCAAGGATCCTCCCTAGACTCTTTCTGTGACAAAGTTTGACTTCAGATATCTGGCAGCTGCTTCAGTAGTGCCCAGGCAACCAAAAATCCCACAAAGTTTCCTTTTTCAGCCTGACAACTTCCTTTATTATGTTGGCACCATGACAGGAACCTCTGACCTCCTGCCCACAGCTCAGAGCAGCTGCTTCAGTGATGAAGACTCAGAACCTACATCACATTCAGCTGATACCAAACAGTTTACATGGCCTGTGCAGTTTTCTTGAAATGCTTTTGGTAAAAGGCCAGTGGGTAGATAGAAAAACATTTTTGCCACCTAGAAACTAAAAAATTAGACTTACTAGCTTTTAAAATTGGAATATCTCAGTGCACCAGTGACTGCTAACCTTGGTTCTCATTAGGGAGTTTAGGGCACCACCTATAGGGGAGAGGTGCAAAGTGCTACTTTTTTCTGCAGTGACGCTTGTACTTTTGGCATTTTTGTAGTGCTCTCAACATCACAAGATAGTTTATGCATGACATGATTCCACTACCACCAACATTTATTTCAATTATTACAGTATTGGGCTTGCTAATCGAATCACATCATGCATAAACGAGTTTGTGATGTTGGAGGTGCAGTACAAAAATGCCTTCAACAAAAAGTGTTTTGCACCACCCCTTACATGCAGTGCCCTACACTGAAATGTAAATTTTTTAGAACACCTTTCATCAAAGAGCTGTATCAATGAAAATGAAGCTGGAGAGTGATTGGCACATTCAGATATTTCAATTTCAAAAGCTAATTTTAAATTGACCCTTCTAGAGGCCCTAGTTAAAAAAACAAAGTTTGGTTTCAGCACCAAAATGTTATGATTTTTTTACATCTACCCATAGACATTTCACAAAACAAACAAAAATGACTCTTTTCTTATTTAATGTAAAAATAACAAATTGCCTCTTAAATTGGACAAATTCTGGAGAAATGTTTATTCTTTTTTGTCATTTCGTTAGCCACCATGTCTTCTCCGTTGCTAGGGAAGTAAAATGTCAGTGGGGCTAAATTTTGACTAAATGGTATACAGATTTAATACAATTTCAAAGTATTTCTGGGTTTTATGTCAGTACTGTGTTCTCCTGTTCGATCCAGTGTGCTGATTAAGACGTTTGTTTACGATTGTGAGCTCTGCTCATTGCTGCCTGTTGTTCATGTCAATCAGAGGAATGAAGGTCATAGAGAACAGAGCAACCAAAGATGAGGAGAAAATGGAAATCCAGGAGATGCAGCTGAAAGAAGCCAAACACATCGCTGAGGAAGCTGACCGCAAATATGAAGAGGTTAGTGATGATGATGATTTTTTTTAAGGATGCCTGTGTGAGCTCAGTGCTTGTCCATCATGCTCTGTTTCAGGGACGTGTATAATTGATGGTCAAGAATGCCAATAAAATGTAACATTAAAGTTTAACTCTTACTACCATAAGACTGGGATATAAATTATAAGTTTTTCCTTCAGGATTACTACCTGGATCTGTTTGTTGGTTTTTGGCCAAAGTTTTACACCGGACGCCCTTCTTGATGCAGCTTCACCTTACATGGAGAATGGGCACAGATGGCTTTGAACTGAGAGCCTTCCACTGTGGAAATGAGCTCACTACCCACTGTCACCAAAGATTCGGTATTGAGTGAGCGCCCTCTACTGATGACTCAAACAAAACATTTTTTAATGCTTTGGAATTTTATCTGAGGGCTGGTTTAATTTAAAGTAAGTGTGGTACATGTGTCAAACAATTTGTGATAAATGACTGCAGACGTTCGTTTGTAGAGGGGACGTGTTCCATTTGATTTTGGTGTGAAAAACAGTTTTCTGTCCTGGCATTGAGGACTGAAGTGTGTGTGTTGGATGTTTGCAGGTTGCGCGTAAGCTGGTAATTCTGGAGGGTGATCTGGAGCGCTCAGAGGAGCGTGCTGAGGTGGCCGAGGCGTAAGTCAACACCTGTCTTTGAAAACCCACACCAGCAGAAGACCCACAGTGCATTATTGATGCTGACATAGTGCTGATCACATGATCACTTCTACAGTATGGCAACTTGATGCTGTTCATGTATTTCTGACATGTTTATAGCTGAAATGGTTTTCTGCATGTATAACACATACAACCCCAATTCCAATGAATTTGGGACGTTGTGTAAAATGTAAAGAAAAACAAAGAATACAATGATTTGCAAATGCTCTTCAACCTATATTCAGTTGAATACACCACAAAGACAAGATATTTAATTAATGTTGAAACTGATAAACTTTATTGTTTTTGTGCAAATATTTGCTCATTTTGAAATGGATGCCTGTAACATGTTTCAAAAAAGCTGGGACAGTGGTATGTTTACCACTGTGTTACATCACCTTTCCTTCTAACAACATTCAATAAGCGTTTGGGAACTGAGGACACTAATTGTTGAAGCTTTGTAGGTGGAATTCTTGTTACGGTCTGGTACCGGGTTGCGTGTTAGACCCAAGAGCAGGAGCAGTAAGGCAGACACAGGAGGAGTTAACAAAAAGTTTATTGAACCAATCAAGGGACTGCGCAGTGGAAGAACAAAGGAGGATGGACCACAAGGACTGGATGGACGAGACAGACAGGACCGGGACAGGAACCAGGGAATTGAGCCTGTGGCGCTGCTGGGACTGTGGGGGGATAGTGAGAGGGCAGGTGAGATTATGGAGTGCATATGGGCACACATCTGGAAATAAAAATAAATCCAAACTAAGTAGTTCAGAGGTTCAGTTCATTCATGTGGTTAGTTCAGAAGAAAGTCTTAGTTCATTCCAGGTGGGAGTTAGACCAAAAGTGCAGTTCATTCAGGAGTCCAGTTCTTATCAGTCTTTGTTCATTCAGGATCTTAGTTTGACATGACACACCCTAAAGGTGGGCATATGTGGCAGACTGACAGTTAGATGACAGCTCCAAGTTCCAGGCTTAAATGTATGCAGCAACTTGGCAGCTCACATTCTCTGGGAAACTGCACTCAGAGAACCACAGGTACATACTCAGAGTTTAGTGGCTGTATGTTGATCACTCCCACCTATCAGCAGATTAGATCATACTGTAACTGAACGGTTCAACCCATGGAATAACAAAATGACTGCACACTGTACTAAAACAGCGCCAACCCGAATTACAGATTACACATTGATGTTAACTGAACTCCATAAAGAGGAGCGAACTCTGAGCAGTATACCTGCTGAACACTATGCAGCGCGAAGATGAACGGACTGATAATTAACAGCTGCGTGTGAATATGTCCATGTTAAAGCCAGAAAAAAAAGCGTGACGTGAAAAAAACGTATGAACTGTTTTACATTACTTAAGTATGAATTACAAGTAATAGTAACTAGAAGGGTGGAAATGAGAGTGGGGACTTTGAAAAACTAGAAGGGTGGAAATGAGAGTGGGGACTTTGAATGTTGGTAGTATGACTGGTAAAGGGAGAGAGCTGGCTGATATGATGGAGAGGAGAAAGGTAGACATATTGTGTGTGCAAGAGACCAAGTGGAAGGGAAGTAAGAGCAGGAGCATCGGCGGTGGGTACAAGTTGTTGTACCATGGTGAGGACAGGAAGAGAAATGGTGTTGGGGTCATTTTAAAGGAAGAGTATGTTAAAAATGTGTTGGAGGTTAAGTGAGTGTCTGACAGGGTGATGAGTGTGAAGTTGGAAATTGAAG
This sequence comes from Thalassophryne amazonica, assembly GCF_902500255.1. NCBI lineage: Eukaryota > Metazoa > Chordata > Actinopteri > Batrachoidiformes > Batrachoididae > Thalassophryne > Thalassophryne amazonica. Next base: position 65,092,292 of record NC_047119.1, read on the forward strand.
GGGTGATGATGAATATCATCAGTGCATATGCCCCACAGGTAGGTTGTGAGATGAAGGAGAAAGAAGATTTCTGGAGTGTGTTAGATGAGGTGGTGGAGAGTGTGCCCAAGCATGAAAGAGTGGTGATAGGAGCAGACTTCAATGGGCATGTTGGTGACGGGAACAGAGGTGATGAGGAAGTAATGGGTAGATATGGTATCAAGGATAGGAATGGGGAAGGACAGATGGTAGTTGATTTTGCAAAAAGTATGGAAATGGCTGTGGTGAATACCTACTTTAAGAAAAGGGAGGAGCACAGGGTAACATATAAGAGTGGAGGAAGGTGCACACAGGTGGACTACATTCTTTATAGGAGATGCAAGCTAAAAGAAATCACAGACTGTAAGGTGGTAGCAGGAGAGAGTGTCACTAGACAGCATATGATGGTTGTTTGTAGGATGACTTTAGAGGTAAAGAAGAAGAAGAGAGTGAGAGCTCAACAAAGGATCAGATGGTGGAAGCTGAAGGAGGAAGACTTGTGTGAAATTTAGCGAGCAGGTGAGAGAAGCACTAGTTGGAGGGGAAGCAATTTTGGACAACTGGAAAAGTACTGCAGATGTGGTGAGGGAGACAGCTAGGGCAGTACTGGGTATGACATCTGGACAGTGGAAGGAAGACAAGGAAACTTGGTGGTGGAATGAAGAGGTCCAGGAAAGCATAAGGAGAAAGAGGTTGGCGAAAAAGTTTTGGGATAGTCGGAGAGATGAAGAAAGTAGACAGGAGTACAAGGAGATGCAGCGTAAGGCGAAAAGAGAAGTGGCAAAAGCAAAGGAAAAGGCATATTGCGAGCTGTACAAGAAGTTGAATAGTAAGGAAGGAGAAAAAGACTTGTACCGATTGGCCAGACAAAGGGACAGAGCTGGAAAGGATGTGCAGCAGGTTAGGGTGGTAAAAGATGCACATGGTAATGTGCTGACAAGTGAGGAGTGTGTGCTGAGAAGGTGGAGGGAATATTTTGAAGAGCTGATGAATAAAGAAAATGAGTGAGAGAAAAGGCTGGATGATGTGGTGAGAGTAAATCAGGAAGTACAAGAGATTAGCAAGGAAGAAGTGAGGGCTGCTATGAAGAGGATGAAGAGTGGAAAGGCAGTTGGTCCAGATGACATTCCAGTGGAGGCATGGAAATGTCTAGGAGAGATGGCAGTAGAGTTTCTAACCAGATTGTTTAATAAAATCTTGGAAAGTGAGAGGATGCCTGAGGAGTGGAGACGAAGTGTGCTGGTTCTATTTTCAAGAACAAGGGTGATGTGCAGAGCTGCAGTAACTACAGAGGCATAAAGCTGATCAGCCACAGCATGAAGTTATGGGAAAGAGTAGTAGAAGCTAGGCTTAGAAAACAGGTGAAGATCTGTGAGCAGCAATATGGTTTCATGCCGAGAAAGAGCACTACAGATGCAATGTTTGCTCTGAGAATGCTGTTGGAAAAGTACAGAGAAGGACAGAAAGAGTTACATTGTGTGTTTGTGGACTTAGAAAAAGCTTATGATAGGGTGCCAAGAGAAGAGTTGTGGTATTGTATGAGGAAGTCTGGAGTGGCAGAGAAGTATGTTAGGGTAGTGTAGGACATGTACAAGAATAGTGTGACAGCGGTGAGATGCGCAGTCGGAATGACAGACTGATTCAAGGTGGAGGTGGGATTACACCAAGGATCAGCTCTGAGTCCTTTCTTGTTTGCAGTGGTGATTGACAGGTTGACGGATGAGATCAGACAGGAGTCCCCATGGACTATGATGTTTGCAGATGACATTGTGATCTGTAGTGAGAGTAGAGAGCAAGTTGAGTCTAGTCTGGAGAAGTGGAGATATGCTTTGGAGAGAAGGGGAATGAAAGTCAGTAGAAGCAAGACTGAGTACATGTGTGTGAATGAGAGGGAGCCCAGTGGAATAGTGCAGTTACAAGGAGTAGAAGTGGTGAAAGTAGATGAGTTTAAATATTTGGGGTCAGCTGTTCAAAGTAATGGAGAGTGTGGTAGAGAGGTGAAGAAGAGAGTGCAGGCAGGGTGGAGTGGGTTGAGAAAGGTGGCAGGAGTGATTTGTGACAGAAGAATATCAGCAAGAGTGAAGGGGAAAGTTTACAAAACAGTAGTGAGACCAGCTATGTTGTATGGTTTAGAGACGGTGGCACTAACAAAAAGACAGGAGGCAGAGCTGGAGGTGGCAGAGCTGAAGATGTTGAGATTCTCTTTGGGAGTGACAAGAATGGACAAGATTAGGAATGAACATATCAGAGGGACAGCTCAGGTGGGACGGTTTGGAGACAAAGTCAGAGAGGCGAGATTGAGATGGTTTGGACATGTGCAGAGGACGGACCCAGGGTATATAGGGAGAAGGATGCTGAGGATGGAGCCACCAGACAGGAGGAGAAGAGGGAGACCAAAGAGGAGGTTCATGGATGTGCTGAGAGAGGACATGCAGGTGGTTGGTGTGACAGAGTAAGATACAGAGGACAGGGCGAGATGGAAACGATTGATCTGCTGTGGCGACCCCTAACGGGAACAGCCGAAAGACAAAGAAGAAGAAAGCCAAAGCTCACACTGCAGGAAAAGAAACAATTGATAACGGCATAATTAGAAACTTGGAATGACATGGCAGGAAAAACACGACATGTAACATAGAGTCTGGAAACTCGAGAGGGAAAAAACACGGCGGGTTACAGACTGTGCCTGAAAGCGCCAGTGAAAAAACAGACAGTTAATGTTGTGGACATGGGAGCCCACAGAGGTGGAGTTGCAACAAGAGCGGAGACTTCAATCAATCAATCAATTTTATTTATATAGCGCCAAATCACAACAAACAGTTGCCCCAAGGCGCTTTATATTGTAAGGCAAGGCCATACAATAATTACGTAAAAACCCCAATGGTCAAAACGACCCCCTGTGAGCAAGCACTTGGCTTCAGTCCAAAAACTCCACAGGGAAACAAAAATCAAGGAGCTCAGAGGCTTGCATCAGGAAAACAGGAAAGTGACATTAGCTCCAAAGTGGCGGCAGAACGCCAAACAAAATACACCATGAGACAAACAGAAAACAGAAGCTTGAGTTACCGGCTGGGTGTGATGGCTTGGCACAGCTGGGAACCCATGGCAACCCAGGTCCGACCAGGAGAAACACGGAGGTTCTTCAGGTGGTCTCAGGAAAGAATCTGGCACCGAACCCATGACAGGTTCGGGGTTAAATCAGGAGTGCTGATGAGTGTCAGCTGTGAACACCCACTCAGTGTAGATCCAGCCCAGCTGTGAGCACCCACTCAGTGTAGATCCAGTTCAGCTGTGACACGCCGCTCTGTCAATTCCATGTGCCGTCTTGACAGATGGGGCAGGGCCCACGTGCCCTCTGGCAGTGGGGAGCAGAGCCCTGACGTACACACAGCGAAAAGCACCCAGCCAAATCACCAGCAGCTCCACCTCAGCTTCACCTGAAAACATAAAAAGACAGAGGCCAGCAGACCAGGGGCAAACCACAACAATTCTTTCCCATTCTTACTTGATGTACGACTTCAGTTATTCAACAGTCCGGGGTCTCCATTGTATTTTGCGCTTCATAATGCGCCACACATTTTCAATGGGTGATAGGTCTGGACTGCAGGCAGGCCAGTCTAGTACCTGCACTCTTTTACTACGAAGCCACGCTGTTGTAACACGTGCAGAATGTGGCTTGGCATTGTCTTGCTGAAATAAGCAGGGACGTCCCTGAAAAAGATGTTGCTTGGATGGCAGCATGTGTTGCTCCAAAACCTGGATGTACCTTTCAGCATTGATGGTGCTGTCACAGATGTGTAAGTTGCCCATGCCATGGGCACTAACACACCCCCATACCATCACAGCTTTTGAACTTTGTGCTGGTAACAATCTGGATGGTCTTTTTTTCTCTTTTGTCCAGAGGCCACGATGTCCATGATTTCCAAAAATAATTTGAAATGTGGACTCATCAGACCACAGCACACTTTTCCACTTTGCGTCTGCCCATTTCAAATGAGCTCGGGCCCAAAGAAGGCAGCGGCATTTCTGGATGTTGTTGATGTATGGCTTTCACTTTGCATGGTAGAGTTTTAACTTGCACTTGTAGATGTAGCGATGAACTGTGTTAACTGACAGTGGTTTTCTGAAGTGTTCCTGAGCCCACGCAGTAAGATCCTTTACACAATGATGTCGGTTTTTAATGCCGTGCCACCTGAGGGATCAAAGGTCATGGGCATTCAGTGTTGGTTTTCGGCCTTGCCGCTTACGTGTAGAAAGTTCTCCAGATTCTCTGAATCTTCTGATTATATTATGGACTGTAGATGATGGAAGCCCTAAATTCCTTGCAATTGAACATTGAGAAACATTGTTCTTAAACTGCTGGACTATTTTTCATGCAGTTGTTCACAAAGTGGTGATCCTCACCCCAGCTTTGCTTGTGAACGGCTGAGCCTTTTGGGGATGCTCCTTTTATACCCAATCATGACACTCACAGTTAGTGTCCTCAGTTCCCAAATATTTATTGAGTGCTGTTAGAAGGAAAGGTGATGTAACACAGTGGTAAACATACCACTGTCCCAGCTTTTTTGAAACGTGTTGCAGGCATCCATTTCAAAATGAGCAAACATTTACACAAAAACAATAAAGTTCAGTTTGAACATTAAATATCTTGTCTTTCAATTCAACCTATATTCAATTGAATATAGGTTGAGGATTTGCAAATCATTGTATTCTGTTTCTATTAACATTTCACACAATGACCCAACTTCATTGGAATTGGGGTTGTAGATACTGTGTCCACTAATCATGTGGAGACGTGACTGTGTGTTTTTTGTGTTCTTGTTATTCTGTAATGCATGTCTGAACTCACCGCTACGCCCTGTACCCCACTGGGAATGTGTACTGTTTAATGGCTGCCGTCCCCATTCCATGCTCACCCCTGACCTCCTGGTTGTGGACTAACTGATGCAGGCGGGTGAGAGAGCTGGAAGAAGAGCTTAGACTCATGGACCAGAATTTGAAGTCCATGATGTGTGGAGAGGAAGAGGTAATTTCTATATGAACAAGACCGCAGAAACCTTGATGATGACCCACTACCTCTAAGCCCCTCTCTCTCTCGCTCTGTCTTCTCTCTAATCAGCACTTGCACTTTGACATCAAACAGGTCTTTTAAGCAGTGTTTAATTTCAGGTTTTGCTAAAAAGTGTTAATTTGTCTCTTACCCAGCATCAGTCCTTTTATGTGTGACCACGTTTTTTTTCCTGCAATTTTGCTCAAAATAGGCATCTGGTAGTTCAACAATTCCAAATGTCTCAAGGACCAGATAACTAATACGACCAATACTGTGTCAGCTTTTTCCAGTTTGGGCATGTGTGTTAATAGGACAAAAACATGCCAGCAGTCAGTCAATGGAAATGTAAGAGTGTTCCATGATGCATAACACAAAATGGCTGACGCACATCCAAAATGTCCTTGTATTTGGTAAAACTGTCTGATCTTTTTACAGCAGTCTAATTGATAAAACCATCTGACCTTTTAATAGATGCTTAATTGATAAAAACCAAAGTATTCACGTCTATTTGGAAAAGAATCAGCATGATGGAACAATCTGTTTTTATTGCGTGACACTACACTATATTGTAGACATACACATTAAGATTTTCTACATAACAACCTTGAACACAACACGAGCAAACACCCACCTACTTCACCTCACTTTGTAGCCAACTCACATAGACACTGATTCAAGACAGGCTAAGGACTGCCCATATGGGAGTGGCTTAGGCTGGAGGAACAAAAGGTAGCATAGAGAGGAAATCTAGGCTCTTTGTCCAGATGGTTGCATGTGATCTGTTCAAAAGATCCCAGCACTGTTACATGACTCTCTGTAGCAGGGTTTGAACCTTTTCAATACAACATTTAAACTTTGAAGTCCATTTCCTGTCCAATTCTTTTGGAGATCACTCACTGTGATAAAAGAACCTAACAGAAAGGTCACTACACTGACTGTTGGCAGCAAATGATTCTCAGTCACCATTTACAGAAGACCAGCTCTGTAATGCTACAGTCACATTAGGAATGTGACAAAGGGAATTTTAGCCACAAAGTTCAGCAAAATGGAAGGGGCTGAAAGCTGGGCGATGTTGCTAATGTGAAGCTAATCATACACAAATATCTAACGACACAGCTGTAAGGTTAGATATAGTAATATTGACAATTGGCTGGATACATTATTTGCATGCACATAACAAATGGGCTAATTTTTAAACCATCTCCATGCTAACCAGCCAACCTAGTAGTCCAAAATTCTTAGTATTAAAAATGGATTGTTTTATGGAAAAAAAGCTGAGATTTTCAGGATAGGCCCAGAAAAATGTGTAGAATCCCATACTAAAAGTCCTTGAAAATCCTCCTTGTGGCTTTTTCAAAATCCGAGGTGGCATCCAAAATGGCCACCATTTCACATCTTTTACTTATGTCATTGCTTCTGGAAAGGTAAAAACATAATTTAAGTATCCGAACGGTACGCTTTAAGGTCATGAAAAACTATACAATGAGTATCTAGAGGTTTTGAGTGTTAAGAAATAAGAAATCAAGAAAAAAGATTGTGGCAGTCAGTAACTGTTACTTTTTTAGACCAAGCAGAGGAAAAAAATATGGAATCACTCAATTCTGAGGAAAAAATTATGGAATCACCCTGTAAATTTTCATTCCCAAAACTAACACCTGCATCAAATCACATCTGCTCGTTGATATTGACCCTATGCCATGACATTGACCCTATGCCATGACATTGACCCTGTGTGTCTTTTTGCAAGGAATGTTTTCACAGTTTTTGCTCTATGGCAAGATGCATTATCATCTTGAAAAATGATTTCATCATCCCCAAACATCCTTTCAATTGTCCAAAATATCAACGTAAACTTGTGCATTTATTGATGATGTAATGACAGCCATCTCCGAAGTGCCTTTACCTGACATGCAGCCCCATATCATCAATGACTGTGGAAATTTACATGTTCTCTTCAGGCAGTCATCTTTATAAATCCCATTGGAACGGCACCAAACAAAAGTTCCAGCATCATCACCTTGCCCAATGCAGATTCGAGATTCATCACTGAATATGACTTTCATCCAGTCATCCACAGTCCACGATTGCTTTTCCTTAGCCCATTGTAACCTTGTTTTTTTCTGTTTAGGTGTTAATGATGGCTTTTGTTTAGCTTTTCTGTATGTAAATCCCATTTCCTTTAGGCAGTTTCTTACAGTTCGGTGACAGACGTTGACTCCAGTTTCCTCCCATTCGTTTCTCATTTGTTTTGTTGTGCATTTTTCGATTTTTGAGACATATTGCTTTAAGTTTTCTGTCTTGACGCTTTGATGTCTTCCTTGGTCTACCAGTATGTTTGCCTTTAACAACCTTCCCATGTTGTTTGTATTTGGTCCAGAGTTTAGACACAGCTGACTGAACAACCAACATCTTTTGCAACATTGCGTGATGATTTGCCCTCTTTTAAGAGTTTGATAATCCTCTCCTTTGTTTCAATTGACATCTCTCGTGTTGGAGCCATGATTCATGTCAGTCCACTTGGTTCAACAGCTCTCCAAAGTGTGATCACTCCTTTTTAGATGCAGACTAACGAGCAGATCTGATTTGATGCAGGTGTTAGTTTTGGGGATGAAAATTTACAGGGTGATTCCATAATTTATTCCTCAGAATTGAGTGATTCCATATTTTTTTCCTCTGCTTGGTCTAAAAAAGTAACCGTTACTGACTGCCACAATCTTTTTTTTCTTGATTTCTTATAGTGTTTCTTAAAGCCAGAAAGTTGCCATTTGAAATTACTTTAGTTTTGTGTCATGTCTGTGATCTGCTTTTTTTCTACAAAATTAAACAACTGAATGAACATCCTCTGAGGCCGGTGATTCCATAATTTTTGCCAGGGGTTGTATATTCATATTTTCAAAAGAAAAAAAAAAGATTTGCCTCTAGAAAGATGACATATTTATTTTGATTTAAGTATCTTCGTACATGTATAAAGGCAGGAGAAACTCTATGCCGTCATTACCTAGAAGGTTTCAGCTTTTGGAAGTTAGAGAAACTAATTTGACAATGTCCACATTTGAATCTAAATGACCGATAAATGAATGATACATCAGAAACATGGCCATTGTGGATTTCTGTTTTTCTATTTAATTTCCATGACACACTTCACATACTAAGTGTCTTTTCACTCTTCACCTTAAAATTATGCAAATAAATGCAGTACAGTAATCATGGTAAACAGTTTCGAATCCGCTAGCTTAGCATAGCTACTAGCTCTTAGCCGTTTTAGCATGGCGGCTTCTCCTGTCTCTCCTGCACTTTTCTGCTCTGGGTGTGAAATGTTTAGTTATTCCTCGGCCTCTTTTAGCAGTAACGGTACTTGTAATAAGTGCAGCTTATTCGTAGCTTTGGAGGCCAGGCTGGGCGAATTGGAGGCTCGGCTCCGCACCGTGGAAAATTCTACAGCTAAACAGGCCCCTGTAGTCGGTGCGGACCAAGGTAGCTTAGCCGCCGTTAGTTCCCCCCTGGCAGACCCCGTGCAGTCGGGAAGGCAGGCTGACTGGGTGACTGTGAGGAGGAAGCGTAGCCCTAAACAGAAGCCCCGTGTACACCGTCAACCCGTTCACATCTCTAACCGTTTTTCCCCACTCGACGATACACTCGCCGAGGATCAAACTCTGGTTATTGGCGACTCTGTTTTGAGAAATGTGAAGTTAGCGACACCAGCAACCATTGTCAATTGTCTTCCGGGGGCCAGAGCAGGCGACATCGAAGGACATTTGAAATTGCTGGCTAAGGCTAAGCGTAAATTTGGTAAAATTGTAATTCACGTCGGCAGTAATGACACTCGGTTACGCCAATCGGAGGTCACTAAAATTAACATTGAATCGGTGTGTAACTTTGCAAAAACAATGTCGGACTCTGTTGTTTTCTCTGGGCCCCTCCCCAATCAGACCGGGAGTGACATGTTTAGCCGCATGTTCTCCTTGAATTGCTGGCTGTCTGAGTGGTGTCCAAAAAATGAGGTGGGCTTCATTGATAATTGGCAAAGCTTCTGGTGGAAAACCTGGTCTTGTTAGGAGAGACGGCATCCATCCCACTTTAGAGGGAGCAGCTCTCATTTCTAGAAATCTGGCCAATTTTTTGGGATCCTCCAAACTGTGACTGTCTAGCGTTGGGACCAGGAGGCAGAGCTGTGGTCTTATACACCTCTCTGCAGCTTCTCTCCCCCTGCCATCCCCTCGTTGCCCCATCCCCATAGAGACGGTGCCTGCTCCCAGACCACCAATAACTAGCAAAAATCTATTTAAGCATAAAAATTCAAAAAGAAAAAATAATATAGCACCTTCAATTGCACCACAGACTAAAACAGTTAAATGTGGTCTATTAAACATTAGGTCTCTTTCTTCTAAGTCCCTGTTGGTAAATGATATAATAATTGATCAACGTATTGATTTATTCTGCCTAACAGAAACTTGGTTACAGCAGGATGAATATGTTAGTTTAAATGAGTCAACACCCCCGAGTCACACTAACTGTCAGAATGCTCGTAGCACGGGCCGGGGCGGAGGATTAGCAGCAATCTTCCATTCCAGCTTATTAATTAATCAAAAACCTAGACAGAGCTTTAATTCATTTGAAAGCTTGTATCTTAGTCTTGTCCATCCAAATTGGAAGTCCCAAAAACCAGTTTTATTTGTTATTATCTATCGTCCACCTGGTCGTTACTGTGAGTTTCTCTGTGAATTTTCAGACCTTTTGTCTGACTTAGTGCTTAGCTCAGATAAGATAATTATAGTGGGCGACTTTAACATCCACACAGATGCTGAGAATGACAGCCTCAACACTGCATTTAATCTATTATTAGACTCTATCGGCTTTGCTCAAAAAGTAAATGAGTCCACCCACCACTTTAATCATATTTTAGATCTTGTTCTGACTTATGGTATGGAAATAGAAGACTTAACAGTATTCCCTGAAAACTCCCTTTTGTCTGATCATTTTTTAATAACATTTACATTTACCCTGATGGACTACCCTGCAGTGGGGAATAAGTTTCATTACACTAGAAGTCTTTCAGAAAGCGCTGTAACTAGGTTTAAGGATATGATTCCTTCTTTATGTTCTCTAATGTCATATACCAACACAGAGCAGAGTAGCTACCTAAACTCTGTAAGGGAGTTAGAGTATCTTGTCAATAGTTTTACATCCTCATTGAAGACAACTTTGGATGCTGTAGCTCCTCTGAAAAAGAGAGCTTTAAATCAGAAGTGTCTGACTCCGTGGTATAACTCACAAACTCGTAGCTTAAAGCAGATAACCCGTAAGTTGGAGAGGAAATGGCGTCTCACTAATTTAGAAGATCTTCACTTAGCCTGGAAAAAGAGTTTGTTGCTCTATAAGAAAGCCCTTCGTGAAGCTAGGACATCTTTCTACTCATCACTAATTGAAGAAAATAAGAACAACCCCAGGTTTCTTTTCAGCACTGTAGCCAGGCTGACAAAGAGTCAGAGCTCTATTGAGCTGAGTATTCCATTAACTTTAACTAGTAATGACTTCATGACTTTCTTTGCTAACAAAATTTTGACTATTAGAGAAAAAATTACTCATAACCATCCCAAAGATGTATCGTTATCTTTGGCTGCTTTCAGTGATGCCGGTATTTGGTTAGACTCTTTCTCTCCGATTGTTCTGTCTGAGTTATTTTCATTAGTTACTTCATCCAAACCATCAACATGCTTATTAGACCCCATTCCTGCCAGGCTGCTCAAGGAAGTCCTACCATTATTTAATGCTTCAATCTTAAATATGATCAATCTATCTTTGTTAGTTGGTTATGTACCACAGGCCTTTAAGGTGGCAGTAATTAAACCATTACTTAAAAAGCCATCACTTGACCCAGCTATCTTAGCTAATTATAGGCCAATCTCCAACCTTCCTTTTCTCTCAAAGATTCTTGAGAGGGTAGTTGTAAAACAGCTAACTGATCACCTGCAGAGGAATGGTCTATTTGAAGAGTTTCAGTCAGGTTTTAGAATTCATCATAGTACAGAAACAGCATTAGTGAAGGTTACAAATGATCTTCTTATGGCTTCGGACAGTGGACTTATCTCTGTGCTTGTTCTGTTGGACCTCAGTGCTGCTTTTGATACTGTTGACCATAAAATTTTATTACAGAGATTAGAGCATGTCATAGGTATTAAAGGCATTGCGCTGCGGTGGTTTGAATCATATTTGTCTAATAGATTACAGTTTGTTCATGTAAATGGGGAATCTTCTTCACAGACTAAAGTTAATTATGGAGTTCCACAAGGTTCTGTGCTAGGACCAATTTTATTCACTTTATACATGCTTCCCTTGGGCAGTATTATTAGACGGTATTGCTTAAATTTTCATTGTTACGCAGATGATACCCAGCTTTATCTATCCATGAAGCCAGAGGATACGCACCAATTAGCTAAACTGCAGGATTGTCTTACAGACATAAAGACATGGATGACCTCTAATTTCCTGCTTTTAAACTCAGATAAAACTGAAGTTATTGTACTTGGCCCCACAAATCTTAGAAGCATGGTGTCTAACCAGATCGTTACTCTGGATGGCATTTCCCTGATCTCTGGTAATACTGTGAGAAATCTTGGAGTTATTTTTGATCAGGATATGTCATTCAAAGCGCATATTAAACAAATATGTAGGACTGCCTTTTTGCATTTACGCAATATCTCTAAAATCAGAAAGGTCTTGTCTCAGAGTGATGCTGAAAAACTAATTCATGCATTTGTTTCCTCTAGGCTGGACTATTGTAATTCATTATTATCAGGTTGTCCTAAAAGTTCCCTAAAAAGCCTTCAGTTGGTTCAGAATGCTGCAGCTAGAGTACTGACGGGGACTAGCAGGAGAGAGCATATCTCACCCGTGTTGGCCTCCCTTCATTGGCTTCCTGTTAATGCTAGAATAGAATTTAAAATTCTTCTTCTTACTTATAAGGTTTTGAATAATCAGGTCCCATCTTATCTTAGGGACCTCATAGTACCATATTACCCCATTAGAGCGCTTCGCTCTCAGACTGCGGGCTTACTTGTAGTTCCTAGGGTTTGTAAGAGTAGAATGGGAGGCAGAGCCTTCAGCTTTCAGGCTCCTCTCCTGTGGAACCAGCTCCCAATTCAGATCAGGGAGACAGATACCCTCTCTACTTTTAAGATTAGGCTTAAAACTTTCCTTTTCGCTAAGGCTTATAGTTAGGGCTGGATCGGGTGACCCTGGACCATCCCTTGGTTATGTTGCTTTAGACGTAGATTGTGTTTCATGATTATTGTATGGCCTTGCCTTGCAATGTGGAGCGCCTTGGGGCAACTGTTTGTTGTGATTTGGCGCTATACAAGAAAAAAGTTGATTGATTGAAAGATATTGTTGTGTGGGCCGCTGAAGAGGAGGTACTGCTGGCCCACCACCACCAGATGGCGCCCTGCTTGGAGTGCGGGCTCCAAGCATGAGAGGGCGTCAGAGCCACGGGAGGTGACAGCTGTCGCCTATTAACACCAGCTGTCACCCATCACCACCACTACAAAGGCCGGACTGCAACTCCACCTCCTCGCCGAGAAATCTCCTACCATACAGGTAATTAATTCTCTGCTGAACCTTAATCCGAGTATTAGTCTGATCTCTTTGCAGCCATTTTCCTGGGACGGATACCCTGTCTGCTGAGTTGGCGTTTGGTGTGGACTGCGACGGCTTCGCCTCCCACCCCACCCAGATAAGTGGTTATTTTGGGAGCTGCACGAGTGTGTGATTCGGAGGTGGAGGTTCTCCCTCCTAACTGTATACAGACTGTGGGATTACTGAGTGTGCGAACTCACACTCATCCAGAACTGTTTCTGTTTCTGCCAGCAGTACCGGGTCTGACTGCTGAAGACAGTGGCCACCCGGGGCGCAGGGCTTGGCGGCTCCGGTGTTCTTCAGATCCGTTGGTGGTGGAAGCTGTGTGGGATCCGGCTGTTCTCGCACCGGACGTCTCCTATCTTCGAGCCTGCCACACGTCACCTTGTGTCAGATTGATATACCGCATATTTGTTTTTGTCTGTACTACGTTGTGCACCTTCACAACATTAAATTGTTACTTTTTGGCTATTCCATTGTCCCTTCATTAACGCCCCCTGTTGTGGGTCCGTGTCACGACACTTCCTCAACAGATATGTTAAAAAAATCCATCTTGGTTTTTGAAAAAGCCACAAGAGGAACTTTCTGGGACTTTAGAAAATGAAATGTCAACTTGTTCTGCAAAAGTTCCATTATTTGGCAATTTCTGAGCTAATATGGTGCTGGACTATAGCGTGGGGACGCATTGCAGTGACAGGGTAGCCGAGCTACCTGGGCACTCAGTGAGCATGTACTTAAGACAAAAGATCTGTCAATTTGTTTTCAGAACTGTTTGGTAAACCAGAATGTACTCAAATTAGATTACATAGCACAGCTAACTAATATGAGCACTGCTGCTATTTGGACCATTGTGTACTTCCATCATTGTCAAAGCTCTGTAGTAGTAGTAGTAGTAGTAGTAGTAGTAGTGGTACACTTTGGGATTGATTAATAATGCCATGGTCAGTGCCTGGTTTTATGAAACAGTCAAAATTGTACTAGACACAAGTCACACAGTTTACTTGTGTTGCCTTTCGGAATAAATCTGGGAAAGATACACAGATTTTGGTGAATTAAATTCATCTCCATATTTTGCAATCAAAATACCACGCGCAGCTAAATCTTTTCTCCCACTTATGGGTGCTGAATGTGTTCTAGTCACCCTCAAAGGAAAGATAAAAAGACAATGCTTGGTATGGGTTTATATTTGGATGAGCTGTTAGTTTAACAGACAGCTGATCCACACCTATTTTAACACTCAGTAGAGTTTGCAGTTGTCTTGGAGTTTGAGTGTGATGTGAAGTGCACACAGTTACCACTGCAGCATTGTTGCTTTTTTATTGGTGTGCTCCCACACACAATGTGAAATATCTGCCTGTGCATGTAATGTACAGTCAAACCTCACTTTGTGTTGAGTGCCGCACTAAACAAGTCCAAGGCCCACCTCTGTACAGAACACACCCAACTAAACCCGACATGCATCTGCTGTGTCTGAGACAGCAGATACTTTTATCAAAGACTATATTGGTCCACCATGTCAGGGTTTGACCTTCTCTGCTATCCTTTTTCTCGAATCACTCTTTTTCCTTCTTTTGCTTTTTCCTTTCTTGCATCGCTCAGTAAATCAGGTGACCTTGAGGAAGAGTTGAAAAATGTCACCAACAACTTGAAGTCACTCGAGGCACAGGCTGAGAAGGTACAGTAGGAGCTGAGGATCATTCAGCCTCAGTACTAACCAGTGGCATCCATCATGAATGTGACTGTAAGAAATATGTTGGGCGCTTTGTAAAACTACTTAAAAAAATAAGAAAAAAAAAAAACATTGTTAAATATATTCAAACAGTAATAGGAAATTAACTCCTTTTGAACCTGATAAAGTTGGGAGGATGTAAAACTAGAATGTCGAAACATACTATTGTACTTTTTCCTGCTAGTGCAGTTGATTGAAAGTGTGGTTGTGGTTCTTACGTATTTCACAAAATATTGAGAAATGTTTTCACTGAGGACCCTGTCTTCCACAGTGCCCTAAGTGTCTGCAATGCAATTCTTAACGCAACTGTCATTTTGATCCCTGGGCACCCATTTTTCCATTGGGGTCATCTGTGCACCCAGGGGCATGTTTGTTGACAAATGTCTAAAAGTTAATGTGTTCCTATCATCTATCACGGGAAAGCATGTGTGCTTTAGATCATCTAAAATGCATGTCTAAAATGTAGCTTAGCTTCTTTGTGGTATTTTAAGAGCTCAACACTCAGGCGCACTTTACATAACTAGGTTCACCATGCATTTACACTTTGGACACAGCGATGCACAATCACACAGATATGAACACAAATCATAAATGAACACAAAATTATATTGAAAAAAGAGTAATAACTAATGGAGAATTACCTGTGGTTTGTACCATATTTTAAACTGGTTTTCTCCCTCCCGACAGCTGGGGCTGTGTGGCAAAAACCTACAAGGATTCAGTTTTCACAGGAACCCCACATTTACCTTGAAACAAAAATGTATCTGCTGATAATACATCATTAAGGAGTGTAACAACCTGTGCATTGATACAAAAACACATTACAAACCCTCATCACAAACTCCAACCTTATAACAGACAAAGAAAGATAACACCAACTGCATCATATCCCATAGGTGGAATACACGATTGTTGAAGACAAACATCTTAATTTACCTTAAAATGTTGGGGGTTATATAGGAATCACACTGCCCCTCCTATCTGTCTGTCTGTGCATGTATAAGTCCTCCTACATTATTTGGTGGATTTCAGTGAAATTCCACACATACCATATTAAGATGTGCAACAAGGACAATAGTTCTTGTCTACCATATTCAAGGGTAGATAATTGTACTTTTGTATTTAATTGATGTATAATAGTCCTATAATATTTGGATCCTCCTAAACTGGTTAGTGGATTTCAATGAAACTTCACAAAATGGTAGTACGCCATGTGCAGATGTAGAAGTAAGTCCTATGTCCCCCCGATCCCCACGCACAGGGGTTGACAAGTTTGTTAATTCAGGTATTTCATCACATCAGATTTACTACCACTGATATATAATACATGTCAGCAGGTTGTATGGCAGAGAGAGTGTGAGAGCTTGTTTATAGATGGCTAGTTTATTGTTTCCTAACCTACTTTAGTTACTTTTCTCAAGAAGAAACCCAATGAAGACATTTTCAGGCAACAGGAAAGCAGGCTGTCATCCATTTAAACATTGTTTGAAACAACCTGCTTATGAACACCTTTCATGTTTTTATTTCAGTATTCACAAAAGGAGGACAAATATGAAGAAGAAATCAGAGTTCTTACTGACAAACTTAAAGAGGTAAGCATTTGTCAGTCTGATTCGGCTTGTCTTGTCATTATAGCATTAATGAAACATGAATACGTGCAGAAAACCTGTGTTGATGAATGCTAGACTGTTTTTGGACATGTGTTGTGTTTTTCCAGGCTGAGACACGTGCTGAGTTTGCAGAGAGGTCTGTGGCCAAACTGGAGAAGACCATAGATGATTTGGAAGGTATTATAACACTCAGTCTAACAATATTGACATAGTAACAATATATTAGAATGTTAAACAGTTTGAGTGTCTCTGCTTGTTTTTTGAACTGAGGTACTATGAACTACCGTTTTCCCCAGAGCTGCCCAAATCAGTTCCTGGAGGGGAGCTGCTTTGCATGCTCTACTCACACCTGATTATTTAACACTGATGTTTAAAAGTGCTTCATTGGCTGACCACACCTGTCAGAATTAATTAGTCATGGGTGGAGCAGGGAGAGTAGAAATACAGACAAACAAACAAACAGTCATGCAGGCCAGGTAGTCTCAAGGACCAGGTTTGGGTAGCCCTGGTTACCTGATGAAGCCACTCACGATCTGTGTGATTAAACTGAACTGTAGCCCAGCCTCACACTAAAGCACTATTGGCTACTGATTGACTACACCAGTGGTGTCCAAAGTATTCCAGAAAGAGCCAAGAGGGTGCAGGTTTTCTTTGCAGCCACTGACTTCAGCAGGTGATTCTTGGTCCCGGGGCGATAGGTGATCCGGAAGTCAAAACGCCCGAAGAACAGTGACCAGCGGGCTTGCCTGGGGTTCAGCCGCTTGGCGGTCCTGATATACTCCAGGTTCCGATGGTCAGTGAAAACCGTGAACGGCACAGACACTCCCTCCAACAGGTGTCTCCACTCCTCAAGAGCCTCTTTCACCGCAAGGAGTTCTCGATTGCCAACGTCATAGTTCCGTTCAGCTGGGGTCAACCTGCGAGAAACGTAGGCACACGGGTGAAGAACCTTATCGGTCTCTCCGATCTGGGATAGCACGGCTCCTATCCCTGAGTCAGAGGCGTCCACTTCAACCACAAACTGGCGGCTAGGGTCGGGCTGCACCAGAACTGGTGCAGACGAGAACCGGCGTTTCAGCTCCTTGAACGCGGCTTCGCACCGATCTGACCAGGTGAAGGGGACTTTTGGAGAGGTCAGGGCTGTCAGGGGGCTAACTACCTGACTGTAGCCCTTAATGAACCTCCTGTAGAAATTTGCAAAGCCGAGGAACTGTTGCAGCTTCCTACGGCTTGTTGGTTGGGGCCAATCTCTCACCGCCGCAACCTTGGCCGGATCAGGGGCGACGGAGTTGGAGGAGATGATGAACCCCAGGAAGGACAAAGAGGTGCGGTGAAACTCACACTTCTCGCCCTTCACAAACAGCCGGGTCTCCAACAACCGCTGCAGGACCTGACGTACATGCTGGACATGAGTCTCAGGGTCCGGGGAAAAGATGAGTATGTCATCCAGATATACGAAGATGAATCGGTGCAGGAAGTCCCGCAAGATGTCGTTTACCAATGCTTGGAATGTCGCGGGGGCGTTAGTGAGGCCAAACGGCATGACCAGGTACTCAAAATGACCTAATGGGGTGTTAAATGCCGTCTTCCATTCGTCTCCCTTCCGGATCCGAACCAGGTGATACGCATTCCTAAGGTCCAGTTTGGTGAAAATTTGGGCTCCATGCAGGGGCGTGAACACTGAATCCAACAGGGGTAAAGGGTATCGATTACGAACCGTTATGTCGTTCAGCCCCCTGTAATCAATGCATGGACGGAGTCCGCCATCTTTCTTGCCCACAAAAAAGAAACCTGCACCCATCGGGGAGGTGGAATTCCGGATCAGCCCGGCAGCTAATGAGTCCCGGATGTAGGTCTCCATTGATTCACGCTGAGGACGTGAGAGATTGTACAGCCTGCTGGACAGGGAACTCAACGCCCGGGACCAAATCAATGGCACAATCGTACGGACGGTGCGGGGGAAGGGTGAGCGCCAGATCCTTGCTGAAGACGTCAGCAAGATCGTGGTACTCAGCCGGCACTGCCGTCAGATTGGGAGGGACTTTAACCTCCTCATTAGCATTTACACCGGGAGGAACCGAGGATCCTAAACAATTCCGGTGGCAGGTTTCGCTCCACTGAGCCACAACCCCAGATGGCCAATCAATCCGGGGATTGTGTTTAATCATCCATGGGAAGCCCAAAATCACGCGGGAGGTAGAAGGAGTTACAAAAAACTCAATCTCCTCCCGGTGATTCCCAGACACTACCAGGGTTACAGGTAGTGTCTTGTGTGTGATAAAAGGGAGAAGAGTTCCATCTAGTGCTCGCACCTTCACTGGCGAAGAAAGCGCCACCAGAGGGAGCCCTACCTCCCTTGCCCATCTGCTATCCAGCAGATTCCCTTCTGACCCCGTGTCCACCAGTGCTGGGGCTTGAAGGGTTAAATCCCCACTCAGGATTGTAACTGGGAGTCGTGTTGAAAGATGTGTATGACCCACGTGAATGTTTTGACCCCCCCTCAGCCCAGTCTCTAAGGGCGGGCGTTTGTGTTTTGACCGTTTGAGGCAGTCTCTCTGCTGATGCTCACTCGAGCCGCAGACAAAGCACTCCCCGCGAACCAGCCTCCTCTGTCTGAATGTGGCCCTGCTCGTGTCCCTAGCATCGTCAGCAGGGGGAGCTGTAGCCACACGGAGCGCTGTGGCAGTGGAGCGTGGGGAAGACGGCTCCGTTTCGGACCCGGGAGGAAGAGGGACGGCTTGTGCCTGACCACGCCCTTCGCCTCGCTCCCGTCGGCGTTCTTCTAACCGATTGTCCAATCGTATAACCAAATCGATAAGCTCAGCCAAATCCCGCGGTTCCTCCTTAGCCACCAGGTGCTCCTTCAGGACCGACGACAGTCCGTTTATGAAGGCGGCGCAGAGCGCAGTCATATTCCAGCCTGATCTTGCAGCCGTGATGCGGAAGTCGACTGCATATTCGGCTGCGCTCCGGCGCCCCTGTCTCATTGACAGCAGCACGGTAGACGCGGTTTCGCCTCTGTTAGGGTGATCAAAAACAGTTCTGAGCTCCCTCACAAACCCAGTATAAGAGGCAAGGAGCCGTGAACTTTGCTCCCAAAGCACTGTAGCCCAAGCGCGTGCCTCACCCCGAAGCAAATTAATCACGTAAGCCACCTTGCTGGCGTCAGACGCGTACATCACGGGACGCTGTGCAAAGACGAGCGAACACTGCATAAGAAAGTCCGCGCACGTCTCCACACAACCTCCGTACGGCTCTGGGGGGCTTATGTATGCTTCAGGGGATGGTGGGGGGGGTCGTTGAATGACCAGTGGAATGTCTGTATTCGGCACCGGGTCGGCAGGAGGTAAAGGCGGTGAGGATGTGCTGCAACTCACCAATCACGCCTCCAGCCGACGCCTGTGCACCCTGCTCTTCCATTGGCTGTCCAACAGATGGTTGACGCCCCTCGGGATCCATGACATTGGCCGAGATATCCTGTTGGGGAAAGTGTAGTGACACGGACCCACAACAGGGGGTGCAAATGAACGGTCAATAGATGAGCCAAAAGGTAACAATTTAATGTTGTGAATGTGCACAACGATTATACAGACAATCACAGAATCTGATAGCAGTCAATACACAAAGGTGACATGTGGGCAGGCTCGAGGATAGAAGACGTCTGTCCTGAGAAGAGCCAGAACCACACGATTTCCACCACCACCAAACCTGGTGAATACTGGAGCCGCCAAGTCCCAAATTCCCAGGTGATCACCGTCCCCGACTGTCGGATCTGGTAACGCCACAGGAATATGGCTGCAAAGAAGTTCAGATTATTACTCAATATTTAAGTCAGCAGAGACAATTACCTTCACAGGTAGATGATATCTCGGCAGCGAGGTGGAGATGACGTCCGGCTTTTATGGAGTGGATTGATGAAGTGGAGATGGGTGACAGCTGTCATGAGTTGATGAGTGACAGCTGTCAACCCCGGCTGTGTCCGTGGCGGCAGCGCCGTCTCGTGCCTGAAGCCCGCACTTCAGGCAGGGTGCCCTCTGGTGGTGGGCCAGCAGTACCTCCTCTTCTGGCGGCCCACACAACATGGAGGAATATTTTGTGGACTGATGAGAGTAAAATTGTTCTTTTTGGGTCCAAGGGCCGCAGACAGTTTGTGAGACGACACCCAAACTCTGAATTCAAGCCACAGTTCACAGTGAAGAATGGTGGTGCAAAGATCATGATATGGGCATGTTTCTCCTACTATGATGTTGGGTCTATATATCGCATACCAGGTATCATGGATCAGTTTGGATATGTCAAAATACTTGAAGATGTCATGTTGCCTTATGCTGAAGAGGACATGCCCTTGAAATGGGTGTTTCAACAAGACAATGACCCGAAGCACACTAGTAAACGAGCAAAATCTCAATCTCAAAATTAATGCCTCGCAGATGTGAAGAAATCATGAAAAACTGTGGTTATACAACTAAATACTAGTTTAGTGACTCACAGGATTGCTAAAAAAGCAGTTTGAACATAATAGTTTTGAGTTTGTAGCGTTAACAGCAGATGCTACTATTATTGTGAACACCCCCTTTTCTACTTTTTTTTTACTAATAGCCCAATTTCATAGCCTTAAGAGTGTGCATATCATGAATGCTTGGTCTTGAAGGATTTGTGAGAATCTACTGAATCTACTGGTACCTTGTTTCCCATGTAACAATAAGAAATATACTCAAAACCTGGATTAATCTTTTTAGTCACATAGCACTACTATTATTCTGAACACTACTGTAAACGGGACCTAATCGGGTCTCCAAATGATTGTGATATCACAACATACCGTACAAACAGTGATGACATGAATTGAAGTCAGTAGTTTGTGATAGAGTGACATACATATTAATGATGTTACTGTGATATGTTGATTTTAATAAGTATATAGGTTAGCAATGTTGCATTAATCAGATACTCACAAAACAGCTATGTTTGATACTTTAAAAAACAACTAAAGGAGCCAACAACTAATGTGTTAATAATTATTATAGCTCAGAAAATATTTCACAGTGAAGCATGTGTTGGACTTGGCATGGAGCTGCTCTGTCTTGTGTGGGACGTGGTGATGACAGATGGAACATTGATAGCGCTGCATGACTTATGATGTTTTTTGTGTGTTTGCAAACATCTTTTGAGCAGTGACTTTTTAATTTGTGCTTCAGTAATCATTTCATTTGATGGACCATTTTGAGGAGGCATTCGGGTGTGCACGGAATATGTGCACATATTCCATGCAAAAATAGCAGTGATAGCCTATTGCTGCTATTTTGGTTTACACAGGCAACGCAGAACTCTGGGAACCCTGGGGTCTATTTTTAGCTGTTATTTCTTTAAAATTTTCACTCAGAACAAAAACAGTTTTAATCAGTCCAGTATTTAGTTTGAATGTTAAGACTGTCATGGGAGCAAACAGATACTGTGCCCTCCAAAAGTATTGGAACACTTGGTATTTCACACATTTTAATTTGTTTATGCCATTTCAGATACAAGAAATACAAAAAATAAAAGTTCTAAAATTATCTTCCTTAAGCTCAAACTGAAAGTAAATCTCTAAATTATTTAAAAATATAAAAGCCAAGATGATGGGTTGCATAAGTAATGCAACGATTTGGTATAATACCTGTAAATAATCCATTTTATTTCCAGTTTTCTTCAGACAAGTCAGGGGATGGAAACATGAACATTTCCAAGTCATTGAATATGTCTTGGATTTTATTTACATAACTTAAGAAATACAAACAGTATGGCACTCTGTGGTAAATCTGTGTGGAGTAGACAGTTCTCAAAAACTGAGTGACTGTGCAAGAAAGAGCAGAGTGAGGAAAGCCATAAAGACAACCCAGAAGAAGTTACAGGCTTCTGTGGCTGTGATTGGAGAAATTGTGCAGAGTTGTTTTGCATTTTGTATCCCCAGTTATATGGTTTTATGATGAAGTGGTATAGAGGAGGGTTTTCTTTCACCAAAACATCAAATCTAGGCTTGCATCTTAGATGTACCTTCTGGCAAACTGTAGCTGAACTTTCAGGTCTTCTTTTTAAGAAAATCCTTTTGGAGGGAAATGTATACAATGTAAGTGTCCAGGGCAAGCTAAAAACATCACAGTGAAACACTTCTTGTCACCACTGATTTGGCTACATATTGGCCTCAGTAAATGTAAAGAAAAATTTTAAAACAACCCATTAGAAACGCAGTACTTTACCTCAGCGTTCCTCAGGCCGTGTTGCTCCTGAGTGCTCTCCGCTAAGTCCGTGCAAGTGGAATGTTGATGAGCAGAACATTGTTATTGCTTACCAATAAAGTTGTGATGTCTATTTACAAAGTCATAGCCGATTGCTTGGATAGGTCCAAACATCCCTGATTAGCCTTTTGAAATTAGATGGCTATCCATATTTATTTGAAACAAACTGAGACGACCATATTTATTGGTATATATATATATATATATATATATATATATACACACACACACACACACACACTCTTAACTAAATGAAGAGACATTCCTAGAAAAAAATGTTTTGAATGAATGTTGGCACAGACATGAAGAGGACGTCATAAAAATGCAACCAAATGGAGGTGGTGGCTTTCAAGTTTGACTAGGATAGTTTAGATATCAAAAACTCAGTCATCACCATATCTTCTATTAATGTTACAGGTCTTATTTGCGAGAAAGTTAACCCACGTTTGAACCACTGGACGTTACTGACTCTGTACATAAACCAATTAAAAAAAAAAATCACATTCAATTTCAGCACAGTTTGTGCCACAATTTGGGATTGTAGCACAAATGTTTTCCATAAAGATAAGATAGTAAAGGTGGACGATACGTAAAGATTTAAAGTGAGAGAATTTTCAGTATATCCAACCTGCCTGATTTAGCAGAACTGTGTGAGGTTGTTTTTTTTTCAGTCTGGTGTGCATGTTTAGTGTAGGTAGTGCCGGTCTGTTGTGGCCTGTGTGTAACACTTTGCAGCGTGGTTTCTACAGCACATTTTAATTTGCTTTCATTGTGATATACAGCTCAGTACAGACAGCTTTACTGGTGTTCCTGCTGTGTTCACATTAACTATTATAGGGACTTGATCTCCATTTTGTAGCAATGTTGTGTGTTTTTAACTGGTACATAGTTTGCAGTTTACTGACAGTCAGCGGCTGAGCGAGACAGAACTTGTGGCTCTAAAAGATCTATTTTCAGTGTGATTCAGTTTACCCCAAAGTGCCACAACTTTACTACTTTTGGTTCCCTATTTTGAATGAAACACACAGTCAAATGCGTAGAACAGATTCCTCATCAGGAACATGAAGTGCTTCCTGCTGGTTGCTGCACCTCTGATGATGTGACTCTGACTCTTTGTTATTCAGATGGTTATCACTTTAAATCCTCTTTTTCCATTTCCCTTGTTTTTTCTCTCGTCTGTCTTTGTTTCCGTTCTGTGTGTCTTTCCTGCCATCTGTCCCTGTGTCTGTCTGTGCTTTTGTCCCCCTCAGATGAAGTGTACGCTCAGAAACTGAAGGGCAAGGCTCTCAGCGAGGAGCTTGACCTGGCCCTCAACGACATGACTACACTGTAGATGTGCTGTCATTTCTCTCTCTGCTCCCCCTCTTCTTTTGTGAAAGCACCTCTCTGCCTGCTCGCTGTTTGGTTCCATTCCACAGTGCTGTTAAAGGTTGGAAGGTGATGTGAGATGCTCACAGCACCCGTCTGTTTCTGCACAACAAGCCGCTGCTGTGTTTGCCGGTTCAATATTAAAAACCGACGTCACGCCTGCCTCAGTCATTACCTTCTCTTTTTTAATATTGATTTAAGCCTTGTTGGATGTTTCTTGCTATCTCTCTCTGTCTGCAATAAATCAAAATCCTCTTGACATTTCTGACTCCTTTCCTTTCCTCTTTTTTTCCTTCCTTTGTTCATGCTGTCAGTATTTATACACGTGACCATTTTTTTGCAAAATAGGATGCATGGAGATAGTTTAGTGACACTGTCGAGTATGATAGGGCAAACTGATTAACATAAATGGAGATACAAAGAAATAAATTCAAAATAAGCACTGCTTCATTGAGTTTGGTGTTCTGAATTACTGTATGCAAATATACAGTATGGGAAGTAAATAGCAGTATTCACAGCACATCAGGATTTATGGTAACATTAAGATATTTTATTCGTACATTTGTAATCATGGAGAACCCCTCCAATGAAACATCAATTAATCATTACCTGGACTGTTTAACGAGTAACTGCAATCACAACAAGTACACAGTTTTACATCCTGTGCTCAGACGCTTCTGTTCTTTCTTTTTTATACCTGTTTGGTACTCATCAGTACTTGTGACACCTGCTTTCAGTTAAATTTGATTTAACCCAGATTTGATATTATTTCTATGTATTTCATGGTTTTATTTGTTCTGTCTTCAAGCAGCTGTACATATATATTTAAAAAATAATCCAAATTTCTGAAGGCACAGTGGTTAGTGATTGGCACCGCTGCCTCACAGCAAGAATGTTGTGGGATCTTTTCATACCTGGGGCCTTTCGGTGTGAAGTTTGCACGGTCATGTAGGTTCCCTCTGGTTCCTCTCACATCCAAAGACATGTGGATGAGGTGAATTGGAAACCTCACAAATTGACTGTAGGTGTGAATGTGTTTGTCTGTGTCTGTGTGACCTTGTAATAGACTGGCGTCTTATCCAGGGTGAACCTCGCCTCTCCCCTGTAACTGCTGCCATAGGCTCCAGCCCCCGTAACCCTTGATTGGAGTAAGTGGGTGTAGAGAATGAATCCAAATTAACTTTTACTACTGACTGAAATGTCCAAGGGCCTTCTGTAAAACCAAGCACACATGATGGATCCAGATTTTAAGATGCAGATGTTGACAGAACATGAGGTTTACTGTTTCACCAAGAAATATTCAACAGAAAAAGAGTGCAAAGATTGTGGACCAAAATAAGCTGTACACAAATCAGTTGAGGCAGACATATTACACATAGAAGCAATGAAGGTCCAACCCATGAACAACCCGGACCGCTGCCATGACAATCAGTCCACAACGCGTATTTTTGTTAAACCAGGAAGCTAAAAACACGATTAGAAAAACCAAGTCTGGGACTTCCAGTGATGCAACAATGAAGACTGCAGCCTAAAGTTTCAGCTCCTGACTGAACTACCATTAACCGGCTTAAATCCAGGAGATTTGCAACCAGTGTTTTTTCGGTAAATAACAATGTCAGGGGGAGAAGAAAGGGGTCTTAGTATGGCATTAAGAAGTAAAAAAAAAAAGGACATCAACAGAGAAGATACAGGCGGTAGTGACGAGGCTATGCTAGCAGAAATGGTAATGTTAGCTTCCATCCACAACACCGTCAACAAAACCATGGTTAAGCCATGTCTGGACTACAAAATATTATTTCCAAACAGTTAACGGTTATTAACCAGAAGCTGGGGAGAACATCTGGAAAAATAGAGGTTACTTTAAAGAGACTAAGCGAAGCCGAACTGCACATTGGAGAGGTGAAACATTTGCCGTGGAGGTGCAGGAGGTTTTAACCTAGATGCAGAAAACCCAGCTGAAACTAAAAGCAAAGTTTACTGATCTTGAGGGACACTCACGTCGTAATAATATTTGGATTTAAGGCATCAAGGAGGGATCCAAGGGGACCTTGATGCATAGCTTGAGAACTTTTTAAAAATTGAATGGGGTGAGAGCACCGGCATGAACGATCTGGGTATTGAACGTGTACACAGAGCTGCTGGACCTAAACCCACTGACACTGCACCCCAAGATTGACAGCCGTGAGGTTTATGAAATACACCACCAAGGAGAAGATCATCAGCGTGGCGTGGAGGAAAAAAATCATCCTGGATGGGAAAAGGGGGTATTTTGACCATAACTACGCAACAGGTGTGATGGAAAAAAGGAGGGAATACACATCGATCAAGAAAGTTCTGAAAGAAGAGGGAATCAGATTTCCCATACTGATGACTAAAATGGGTGCTTTTCTGGAGTTGGGGACCATCACTTTTGAGAGCACGTACCAAGCTGCCAGGGATCTACGAGCAAGGGGCCTCCCGATACCACTGAGACCTGAGGGCGCACAGAGAGAAGCACCGTGATCGAGCCCCCACTGGGAGAAGGTGAAGAGTGATCGGCACGGAACCGGAGGTCAGTATCAGCAAAGGATCTGAGACAAGCTCCAGGTATTTAACAGACTGGCCAAAATGGACAACAAGGACCGTTAATCCATTCTATTTCCCTGTTTGTTCACCTGAAACAGGGCAGTGATGAAATTTTTTTTCTTCCACCCTTAAATGATTTAGTTTGAACACTGCTAGCATTCAGAGGACATTAACTAATTAAATCTGGCCTATTTTAATTTAAGAACGAGGTAGTCAGTCTACAGAGTCTGAATTACAGCCACCCACATATAATTGACTTGAGGGGGCCCTGCCACCCTGTGGTCAAAACATCCCCCTACACAAGAGGCCCATGGACAGCCTCTTTGATGGAAGCCCAATTTTTATTTATTGTTTTTTTTTTTTCACTTTTGCAGCCATTCTGTGCTAATTGTTCATAGAAATTGTTCATTGTTCTGGATTGTGAGCGTATGTCTGAGAAAACTCCAGTCAACATATGCATAACAAGGAATTTCAGGTTGTTACTCTTAATGTAAACAGTTTGACTTAGTCCTATAAAAAGGAGTAAAATGATAGAGAAGGCACGAATTATATTTTGAAAAGAGACTCATTTAACAAGCCAAGAGCATGAAAAAATAAAGAAAATGGGTTTTAGACCCACCTATTACTCATCATTCAAAACAGGACGCAAAAGGGGTGTAGCTTTTCTGCCAAAGAGGGCAGGTTCATCATGGTGAAGGGTAAGTTAGATCCCTCTCGCAGCAGGTGTCGGCCATATTCCAGGTGACACACTAAGCCAGGGGTGGCCAAGTTCGGACTGAACTTGGCCACCCCTGCACTAAGCGAAGGTGACACATTTAGCAAAGTCACCTCTTTGTGACTTTGCTAAAGGGACGCAACCCTCTCATTCACCGGAGTGAACTCCAACACATGGCGACTGAGCTGGGGAGCAATAAGCAATGCGACCCCAGCTCTCCGCCTCTCCCCGTGGGCAACGCCAGAAAAATGAAGCATCCAGCACCTCTTCAGGAGTTGGGTACCAGAGCCCAAGCTGTGCGTGGAGGTGAGCCTGACTGTCTCTAGTCAGTATCTCTCAACCTCCCGCACAAGCTCAGGCTCCTTCCCCCCTAGCGAGGTGACATTCCATGTCCCAACAGCCAGGGGCTGTGAGCATGGACCGGGCCGCCGGGCCACCCGCCCTCGACCGCCACCCAATCCTCTCTGCACCCGACCCCCATGGCCCCCTCTGCAGGTGGTGAACCCACAGGAGGGCGGGCCCACGTCGCTCTTTCGCGCTGAGCCCGGCCGGGCCCCATGGGCTAAGGCCCGATCACCAGGCGCTCGCACGCGAGCCCCAACCCCAGGCCTGGCTCCAGGGTGGGACCCCGGCTCCGCCATACTGGGCAACGTCTCGGTCCTTGATTTTTTACTGGTCATGGAGGTTCTGAACTGCCCTTAGTCTGACCCGTCACCTAGGACCTGTTTGCCCCCGACAACATAGCTCCTAGGATCATCCGGGTACGCAAACTCCCCCAGCACGATAAGGTGGCAGCTAGAGGATCCAGAATTACTTAGGCAAATGAGACCAGTTAAACAAGAAATTGATAAGATGTATTGTGATGAAGGGGAGAAAAAGTTATGATTTATAAAACAGACATATTATGAGGCAGGCTCTAAAAGCCTCCAAGATACTAGCCTGGAGGCTGAGAAAATGGCAAACACAAAATACAATCTATAAAATTAAAAGATCCCATTACTAAAAAGGTAACATACAAATTAGCAGGAATACAAACAGCATTTGAGAAATATTACTAGGCTTTGTACACCCAACCTACAACATTTGACACCTGCAAGGTTAAAGTAGACCTGCATTGAAATAAATGTGGTCAGATTTCAGAAAGAAATAGCTGATATGTATTTATAAGACCCTTGTGAATGCAGTAAAGTAAATCTGTAAGCCCAAATTTGTAATTCAGCAGAGAAATCTTCATTTAAAAATGACAAATTTGCAGCTAAAATTTAGCCCTCTGTGAAAAGTTTGTACATCCGTATCATTTCCATGACATCAGGGACAAGACAACGCACTCCCGCCTTCAGTCCGATCCCGCATTGAAATTGATTTTATCTGTTAGTAATGTTACTTATACACGTCCTGGTTTCAACATCCAGAAGTAAGCTGCAATGAATGTGAGATACAGATCTGTGTGCTCAGATCAGCAATGACATCGACAGCGGGCGCCGTTCTTCCTCTCCCGCTCTCTGCCTCTGCTGCACTTATTAAGTCTGCGGGCTCGTTAACGAGTTCGTTAACCGCCAACGCGGGCCACTCACACCGCCCGTGTCTGCTTTGCAGCCGGTGTTTTGCTAGATTCAGTGCACAACACCGGCATCACCTCTCTGTCTACTGAATGGAGGTGCAGCCAACTTGGAACAAGTCCAGAGACTACGCTCGCCGTTTTGATGTGGAGCGGCCGGTGACACCTGTTGCTGCAAGGACAGTATTCTTGCTGCAAAATCCACAGCACCGCACGTCTCGGCAATCGGAGCCCCAGAGCTCCATGGATGCTGAGAGAGGTTTATATATTTTTAATGACTGGGATTCTTTGCGGGTCTCGCCTCCATATCCCGCGATGGTACCGGAGGCGAAAGACAGTAGATTTTCATTGCAACACCACTCAATCAAACGGGCGCATGAAAAAGTCCCCCAAAATAATTTTCA
The DNA here is from genome assembly GCF_902500255.1 of Thalassophryne amazonica. Classification (NCBI taxonomy): domain Eukaryota; kingdom Metazoa; phylum Chordata; class Actinopteri; order Batrachoidiformes; family Batrachoididae; genus Thalassophryne; species Thalassophryne amazonica. The sequence continues at coordinate 65,121,213 of NC_047119.1, forward strand.
AGCACAAATAAAAGAAATGTGTACTCACCAAACCTGCCACAAGACAATATGAAGTTTTAAAAAAAGTAGATCCTTCCGTATAAGACAAGAAAAAGGTACAGATGCAAACTGACGTAAATCCACAAATTACAATTGGCGCAATGCATGCTGGGAGAGGGTCTTGTCCGTGACATCTTGGCAGCGTCCATGATGAGAGGGACAATTTGCGGAGGGCTAAATGTTAGCTGTAAATTTGTTATTTTCAAATGAAGATTTTGCCGTTGAATGACAGATCTGGGCTTGCAGATTTACTTTACTACATTCAGAAGGATCTCATGTGTAAATGTAAGTCATTTTTTGTTCAAAAAATCTGACTGCATTTTTTTCAATGCAAGTCTCCTTTAAAGAATTCCTGGACCAGTTGGACCTGCCCTCTCTTGGCAAAATGCAAAATGACAAACTAATTAAAGAAATATCTCCTGGACAAATTGATAGGGTAATCTCCTCCCTGAAGTCCGTTAAGTCTCCAGGGACTGACGGATTTGGTACAAATCACTCAGAGAGCAATTAAAACCATTATTACAAAAGAGCTTCAATTATAGCTTGAAGGAGGGAGTTCTTCCCTCATCTTGGAAGCAGGCCACAATTTCAGTAATTCCAAAAGAGGGTAAGGACTTAACAGAATGCGGAGCATACAGACGCTAGTGTCCTGATCCAGGACTATAAAATTTTTGCATCTGTTCTTTCAAAAAGAATGGAGGAGATGATTCCCTCCCTGATCCATGAGGACCAATCTGGTTTCATCCAATACAGGCAGACTCAGGACAACATAAGGAGGACCCTACATATCATTGAAGAATATAAAAAAGGAAAAATGTGGAGCAATTTTACTGAGTATAGATGCAGAAAAAGCATTTGATTCAGTGGGGTGGCAGTTCCTTTACAAAGTTATGGAAAAATTTGGTTTCCACAAGAAGTTTATTAATAGCATCAGAACATTATATACATCCCCTATGGCCAAAATCAAAGTAAATGGAGGTCTCTCTAAAACAATACATCTGCAACGTGGCTGGCGCCAGGGTTGCCTGGCCAGCCTGTTGCACTTCAGTTTATTTATTGAACCACTTGCTCAAGCCATTAGACAAGACTTAGATCTAGAAGGTATCGTAATAAGAGGGACAGAGTACAAAATATGCCCTCATGCAGATGATGGTTTAGTCAGCCTCAAGAACCCGGAGTCTGGGGTTCCTAGATTAATGGATCTGCTGCAAACTTATGGAGCTTTGTCAGGCTATAATCTCAATATTGTTTTGACACAAGCTTTAACTTTAGTCCATCTTCAGATCTTAAAAGTAAGTACAAGTTTAATTGGGACTCTGCCTCTCTTAAATACAGTATTTAGGTGTGACATTCACAAAAGACATATCTCAGCTGTATTTTGAAAATTACACGCACATTAATACACACATAATAGATTACCTTGATAGATGGGCCCCTCTGCCCCTGGATCGGGGTAACAGAATAATGGTGAGAAAACAAATATTTTGCCCAGGTTACTTTACCTGTTTCAGTCCTTACCCATTCATGTCCCATATATGAATGGGTAAGGACTAGGGGAGGGGAGGTGATGGTCTAGTGGTTAAGGTGTTGGGCTTGACTCCAGAAGATCATGGGTTCAAATCCCTGCCTGACTGGAAAATCACTAAGGGCCCTAAAAAATTACATGCCACCCACAGGATTTGAGCGTGCACTTTCCAAAAGCTCTCATTTCCAGTCAGAAACATTACCACTGAGCATCACTGTCCTGTCAAAGGTGCAGGAAAATGCCTGATATTAAGAAGGACATGGACGTACTTAAGAAAAAATAAAACCACACACCATATAAAAACACCGCATTTTATTGAATCCCTCTTATCAAGCGGACAATACAAAAATATGATACGTCTGTTCCTCTGTAGATGATCCATGGTCACAGACGTACAGTCATGAAATAACATGAATGAGAAGCAGGGTGCTCTTATCATGTCCACATCTACTGGCAGCATGTCCAGCCGGCCCCATGCGTGTCCTGCCCAACGTGCATGTCTTATGGACGGCGCGCCGCAGGACAGACACCGCATCATGTGGAACAGAGCTCACGTTCAGATCGCCTGCTGCGTGTTATGATCTGATGGTCCGGATCACCTGGGGTAGCCTGTCAATGTGCGCAGAGTGTGCGCACTCGCTGCAGCCCATTGCAACAGCGATATATGTTTTTATGTATGTCCACGTGGTGACAGCAAGCAGACACACGCGTCACAGTGAGCAGTTGTTAGTTCATGTCCGTCCAAACATGGTACGTGTTCCCCAGCCATGACATCCAGAACCACAGATCTCCACAGCCCCTCCTGTGGGCAGCCACACCCCCTGTCAGTTCAGCGCACACACCAACGTGTCATTGTGTCTTTGCAAAGCCACACTCGTGGGACACTTAGACAAATTTCACATCCAGCTCGACAGTGATCGTCTGCTGACTCTTGTCATGTTAACAGTGTGAATGGCCACACATTTTCTAAGTTCCAAGTGAGCGGTGTTAGATGTTCGAGTGTGTCACCTGGAATATGGCCGACACCTGCTGTGAGAGGGATCGAATGGGCTCTCACAGCGCACACTCTGTCTTTCAGCCACTGGTGTGTGCAAATAGTTGTAACAACAGGTGTACGAGGCGTTGGAGGCTGCTCAGATTTTTCACGATTGTCATGCAATTCCTTCTTTGTGTGCTAGTCAACTTAAATCATGTTATGTGTGAAGGGGCCCTAACATAGTATTATGTTTTAAAAAGTATTTGCATTGATGTAATTTTAAATTATAATGTGTTATCCATAGACTGTTTATTGATTATGGTCTAAAGTCAAGCAAAGTATTTCTGTGATTTACATGACAACATTCAAATCCTGCTTACATAGGCAGATTCACAACATTTGTTCACTTTGTTCATATACACAGGCGTGTGCACATTTGTATATAGCATACTATAAAGAAACTGAATTTAAAACAATTAACAACTAAAAACAAAATTCAATCGCTAATAGCATGTTTTTATGCTGGTTTTCTTCCTCCCTAGTTTGACAGTCAGGGAGCACCAACATGGACATCCGCACTGTTCAGGTTCAGTTTTTGGAGGAAGTTGGGGGGGGGGGGGGGGTGCTATTTACACCTGGTGAGAGGTGGAGGGGATCAGATGGTTGGCAGTGGTAATGAGACACTCAAATGCTTCACCTCAGGGAGCTGTGGTGGTTTGCTGCTGCTCCCATTCATACAGACTTGTTTCTTCACCACAAACCTTTTCACATTTGTTCTCCAATTGCCCAGGTGCTGGCACACCTGGAGCTCATTAAAAATTGCTTTTATGCACAAAAAGGATGTATACATCTTTTTCCATTTATGAATTGGAATTAATGTCAGGTAACGTAAGGTATAATGTGCAGAGGCAGTGCCTAAGCTGCTACCTGTCCTTGTTTGCAGTTTGAAAGGTTCATGGTTGTGTCTGGAAGGGCATCCAGCGTAAAACTAATGCCAAATCAACATCCACCTTGGATCTGTTATGGTGTCCCCAAGGGAAACAAGGGAGAAGCCAAAGAGACTTTCTTACTTAATGTAAGGGAGAATGTACTATGTGCCTCACGCATTCTTCAGACCATGTGAACACACATATTTCAGAGCAAGTCAGACCTGATATGAAGACACGGGTTGCTTTAGAATGATAGAAGATGACACAGGAAGGTTTAATAGTGGTGACTCACTGTATTTGTTGGCAATAATGGGTAGACTAATCCAAGAGAAAACTGACACGTTTACATGTGTCTTCCAGCCAAAAGCTTCATGAATGGGAGCTCATTAGAGTCTGCTGACTACTAGCTAATTGTACTAGCACAGCAGTACAAAACACACTGATATTACTAACTGGACGCTCCACCACCATGGACATGTAATGCAAACAATATTAGTAATTGTTGACTAGATTAGAAATACAGAACAACTCTAAAATAATTCATGTTAATGAACTGCTCTAGATTGAACTTTATTATGAAACATACATAATGTGTCCACAAAAATGGTACTGAGGAATATTATTTCACTTGTCCCACTACTTTGTATTGCAAAGCATCAATTACAAACCCAAATCAGAAACACCGTTGGGATGGTATAGAGGAAATATAAAAAAAACAACAACCTAGTGAACTTGGTAAGTCCCTTCAGCTGCTCCCTTGTTTTCACTTGGGGTCGCCACAGCAGATCCAAGGTGGATCTGCATGATGAACTGGCACAAGTTTTACACCGGATGCTCTTCCTGACGCAACTTCACATTACATGGAGAAATGTGGTAGAGCTGGGTTTTGAACTGGGAACCTTCTGTACTGAAACCAAGCACACTAACCACTTGGCCACCACTCAATAACTTCCTGAACATAAACGTCTAAGTTATATGCAACCAGACAACAAATAAGTTCTTCTTCCAACTGCATGTGACTACCTATGAGCAAATGTACCACATTTAACTGATGCTGAGGAGGGTGAACACATCCCAGTGTGTGAAGGCAGAGTGTATGCACATTGGGCCTCATTTATCAAACGAATGTACGGCAGAAAACGTGCGTTCGACCATTTTTACACAAACTTTGGTATTTATCAATTTGGACGTGAGTGGAGGCTAAGCTGAATCTCACGACAGAGCTCACGTCTGGTCTGAGCTCGTGTACACAAATCTGAGTCTGTGCATTTGCAGCGCAGCACTACAAAATCTGAGTCTGAAAATAATTATGAAACAAACCTCAGCTGTCATCCAAGCATAAGCAGCCACATATTCAGAGCAGATCAAAACAGATTCTTAAAATGGATTAAACAAAATTTTAAAAAGCCCACGTTTTTAATGATACTGCTTCCTTTGTAAAATAAAAAATACATATGCTAAATAGCCTAAACATGACAACTAATCATTGCACATTAAAATGCCTAATGCTACGCTTAAGTGCCGCAACACGTTTTTTGGTGGCCAGCTTTAAATTGGACCACTTTTTCTTGACCTAAATGCAAAGAATTCTTAATCAATTAGCAAGCATAAGCTTTTAACTGTGGGTGCATAAAAGATTGATTCAAAATCATTAGGCATAGGTTAAGTCAAAGAATTCTTCAAACCTCAGCCAGAGTCCGTTCCTCTGCAGCAACGCTGTTGACCGCCTCCGTTACACTCTTCCACACGGCATTTTTATGAGCGCCTTTGACTCCACTTTTCAGACTGCCAAAAAGTACAAGTTTGTTTTTCTCCACCTCCGATGTTAGGATGCCGATTTCCATCTCCGAAAAGTTTTTCTTCTTCCCAGTGTTTCTTCTCTCCATGTTGAGCTCAGTGGGCGAGGCTTCCGAACCATGAATATTTAAGGACATAACATGCTAATGACGATTAAATTCAGCCGCCGCATTTATCAAGAGCCGATTATTCGTATGCTGGGATTGGTCAGATACGAATGTTTCATAAATCACACGTGTCTTGTCGTAAGACCAATTATGCGCTCACATCTGCGCCTGTTTTTACGCAATGTTGATAAATGAGGCCCATTGTGTATCCGCTTATGTAAGGGGTCACTGAAGACCAGGCTATGTATGAATAGCAAGAAAAACACTGCACCTGACTTCAGATCAGGTTTTTGTTGACAGATGGTGCAGTCACTTTCAGCTGCCTCATAATAGCAACATGCCAACACTGTGCCTGAACACAGTTTTTTTTTAGATCAGCATGTTCACAAGATCAGCATGTTCACAAGTGCAAGAAGTACAAGAAATAAACTGTTTATTTTACTGTGGCACAAGATGGGTCCAAAACTGGGGAACAGTCCAAATGATCAGGAACAAGGGATGAGAGTCGGCAGCAGCACAGAGAACAGGACAGATGATCAAACAAACAGAGGACAGGACCAAATAAACCAGAATAATCCAGTAAACTAAATGCAGTGACAAAACTAAACAGATATGCAATGAGGTGACAAATGACAGGTGAAGGGATTGTGATAAGAAACAGCTGCGAGGAAGACCAAGTGACAGGACCATGCCTACAAACACACACACGGACAGACAGACAAAGTGAATAATCAAACCACAACCACAAAGAACCTGGGGTGAGTAACAACTAAAACAAGCTCATAAATAATTGCCAAGTTCAGATACTTGCAGAGAAACTAAAGAACTCAGGACTGGCAAAAAAAAGAACAATGGCTATAAAATAAAGTGGAACTCAAGAATGTCTACAGTATAAAATAAAGGACACACCCTCAGCTATGATACAACAGTGCTAACCACTAAACCAGTGTGCTGCTTGTATAGCTGTGCTCCCTCCACAAATTCATAACATGTTAATAAAGCATTCTTTTATAGGATATATGCTGTTTCTATAGTACAAAAGTGCGCAATTATTGTATTTAATGTTCTGGAAATAATATCACGATTTATAAAAAATGCAGTTTAGAACAAGCATAACACATTGTGGCTACTCAGAATTTAGTTTTCAGCAAAAATTAAAATAATGCTGTAACAGGAATGTGTACACTGTCAATAAGAAGATTCTCAGTTTTGCTGTCTTACTGTCTTCACACAGTCTGCTTGTTTTGAAGATGACCTGTGCCTTTGTCCTTCCTGCAGAGAAACTTTCCCAAGCCAAAGAAGAAAACCTGGACATGCATCAGGTGCTGGACCAAACCCTGCTGGAGCTCAACAATCTATAAAGACCTCTGCAAAGCCGTGTGATTGACAGCCCCCCACAGACAGGGCAGAGACGTCCCAGACAGAACTGATCATTTTCTTCACTTAAAAAAAAAAAAACAAATCACTGAGAACCATCAGCATTTGCTGACTGGGTTTGTTTTGAACCTGTAGAATCTTTGATGCAGCATTAATAAGAACAGATACTGTTTTCTCTGGTATATCAGTAAAGATCTTTGTATGCACATATACAGTACTGTGCAAAGGTTTACACACATTTACTGCACCTAAACATATCTATCTAAATCAAGATGTTTCTGTGCGTGTGTGTGTGTGTGTGTGTGTGTGTCTCGTATCTCTCTGACTGTCAGATCGGCCTCAGCTTACGGATATGGCTTGTGCATGGCTCGATGATGTACATCCTTTATTATGAAAATTTGGGGGATTCATTTTCCAAACCTTTATTTTAAAGTCATCATCATTATTGGCACAAGGTGGAATGTTCACACATGCTGCTTCAACAAAGATCGTCGACAAAGATGAGTCACTCTCTGCCTTAAACAGATGCCTATCTCTAATGCGTTCACGGGGGAGAGACGGAAGAAATAAATTAAAGAACTAAATAATACACAGTCTACAAAATATGAAAGCCACAGACAGACAGACAGACATACAGACGCTTCTTGCTTTATTATCACTAGACGGAACATTCTCACGCACCAGCCTCGACAAATTCGTCGACAAAGCTCCCACTTTTCTATAGGAATACATAGTACCTACGGGCACTGCATTAATTAAAAAAAGAAAAGCTTCTAAATATCCAAATAAAAAATACACAGAATGTCAGCTTTCTACTTAAACAATATATGTATGTATTTCTTATAGGAAATAAAATATTGTTTCTTTTATGTGACATCTTTATATTGACACGTACTGTGGAGCACACCTGCAAAGGAATCCAGTTTTCCCTTTTAACTGTTAGTTTTGTTTCTTGCTAATTGACTAGGTTGATCACAGCAACTCCATAACTGGGGCCATGGACTTTTTTTTTGTTGTTTGACACTTAAATTAGATTTTCTGTTAAGGCAAAGGTGAAGAAAGATATCAAACACTACATTTTGTTAAAACTGAGAATTTGTGAAACATTTTCACAGTACTGTACTTATGTGCGCCTGATAAAACATTTCTTATGGGTCCAAAAATTGTAGGTGCTGATATCACGGACAAGTGTTTGTGACAGAAATGTTTGTCTGAGGTGTTCAAGTCTGAAGGTTTATGTACTTGAAGCAAGATTATAAGTACACATCAAAGTCTTCGGTCTTTTAAACACTTAAGATGCAAAACTACAACTTGCTTTGTGGAACGTCTTCATGAACACTACAGCAAACAAACATTTGTGCCTGAACTCACAACGGAATCATTAAAAATATTGCAATAAATGAACAACTGCTGATCATTAGGCAATATTTAAGATTTTTTTTAAAGTAGTAAACTAAACCACATTTAAGTACAGTGTATATAAAAAGTACACACACTCATGGGTATTTTAATGTCTCCAACTATAGGATTTCCTATTATGCAATCAGTTTTAAAATTGTCTTTATTTTCAAAGTGGAAATTAATCTACAAAATACAAGTAAAATATGTATATGATAAAACACAAAATAATGTCCAGCTTATGGCCTCAGCTTTATCATAACAGTTATTTCCTTTTATTTTAAACTTGAATCATAAGCAATCATCAAAAACTGCTTTTTTGTGGAAGTATTGGTAAAGGTTAGAGAGATCAGCTTGTGAGCAGAGGAAATGGCAAAAATGTGTCAACATTATTAAACACTTAAACCCAGAAAACGAAATGAATTAGGGACTCCAGAAAAAAGGATAAGACTTGTAAACACTGAAGTGTTTGACGGAGCACTGCACAGCGATGAAGCTCAGTTTAAATAATCACTTTTACAGCCAATCACTTAATATCTCCTGCAGTCATTTTATTCAGTTATTACAAAACACAGAGTGTGGTATTGTTTGCAAAGTCTGCAGGCTGTCCTCAGAAACAGTGGCCATACATGAAGGAGGCTGGTGAGGTAAGCCACCAATACTGGAGAGACACAAGTTTCAGATTTATTTTTTTTTCTTCAATTTGAATTTAAAGAGTTCGGTTCTTCCCATTTTTGTCTTTAGATTTTTCTTTTCTGTGTAAAAAAAAAAAAAAATTAAAAGCTTGAGGGTATGTACTTTTTGTAGCCACTGTTAATCTTAAAAATTGTGACAGCAATCTTTTTGTTTTAGCTGCATTGTTAAAACATTAGACTATATATGAATTAGCATCATCCTGTCTACGGTGTACCCTGCCTCATATGCTATGACTGCTGGGATAGGCTCCAGCTCCCCCAATGACCCTTAATTACAGTGATATAGAAAATGGATGAATTAGTGTTTCAGTCAACTGCAGTGAATCCAGGAGGAAGAGGCTTTCCACTTTCTAAAAATAACTACATCTGCTGTAACAGTTACAACATTTAATTTTGGATTAAGGCTTTATAAGTGCAATCACAAAATGTAATAACTCAGATATGTAATGTGCTTGTAAAAATGTCATTTCAAAACTTCATGCTTGTCTGCATGTGAGGCAGATGCTCTGCTTGTTTGTCAGATTGTTGTGTTAACAGTGACAGACTGAGCCAAACTGAATGCAGTCATCATTTCTGTAAATGCAGCTGTAAAAATATTGATCAGTTCCCCCACACCAAAAAAAAAAAAAAAAAAAAATTCTCCTAAAGTGAAGTAGATGACTTTATTTTACTGGCCCATTTTATGATCATATATAATGATGGAAGAACCAACAATGTACGGCTGTTGACTTAAATAAAACTAAAAGCAACAATAACTTCCATGATTTTATCATTTGAATTTCCTAGTGTGTGAATGTGTGTGTTTGTGTGTGTGGATGGTGAGACAGAGCTGCACTGTTTTTTCAACGTGTCATGTTATCCAAATTCATTTTTGAATCCTCATTTTACTGTTAAAATGTGTTCAGTGACGTAGCAACAGACACAGCGACTCGGTTTGGGTATGAAAGATGACATTTAAAACAACAAGTCCAGAAGCAGGCCGAAGCCACCTTTTGCCAAGAAGCGCACAACACAACACAAGCGTCATTTGTTGTTCAGAAATGAAAGGTTTCCAGATATTCACAGGTGTCCAGTTTTTCAGTTTTTACATATTTTTCCAAGTAACTAATATATGGCTGTTGCCATTTTTCTAGTTAGTTTGTTTAAACAAAGCAATGGCATTGTTACGGTGCATCATCAAGCCAATAAAGGGTTCTTTCATTATAATGAATCATTACTTAAAGCACACTGTAGGTTTCAGTTAGCTGCCATGGTACCCAAGGAAAACAATGACTTTACAACTGGCAATAATCAAGTAATGGTAATCCAATTTAATGCATTTACATGCACTTTAATAATGCAATAATCACAGGTTTTAGCTTGTAATAAATTTGCAAAAATAAAAACTTTTCATGTCATTATGGGGTGTTGTGAGTAGAATTTTGAGGGAAAAATGAATTTACTCCATTTTGGAATAAGGTTGTAACATAAACTGGAACACTGAAGCGCTGTGAATTCTTTCCAGATGCACTGTATTTTTGACAGAATATTCATGATAAATAAAAGTCAGATTAATTTTTTTTTATACTGAAAATTATTTTATTATTTATTATGATCTGAATTTGTTTTTTTTAATCTATTTTTTTTTATTATTGTAATGGTTGAACACATCAAGTGCAAATTAAAACTGACTTTAAAAGGGTAAAGTTTGCACCACCTGTCATGCTTAGCTTTCAAGTTATGAGGTAACATGTCATACGTCATAGAATCCAATGAACATTGACCTCTCACCTTTTAGGAGACCAAACATTAAACAGTCAAAATATTCCATTTATTAATCCTATTAGCGCAACCAATACGTAATTTTCATGAATTTTTTTACTAAAATTGGAGCAACTTTAACTCTTGACCTCTGTACAAATTGAAATTGATCTTTGTCACCATTTTTACCCCATAGCTCCATAACATCTAGTCACAGATAGTGGATTTCTGTGACGTCACAGAAGTAAACTGCTGTGCGGGTTTTTGCTCTAAAAATATTTGTTTCACTTTGATCTAGCACGCCGCTTTACACATCTTGAATGTGAGTGTCTTTTTGATTCACTAACATTAAACTGCAAACATTTTACTGTAAACGGTGGATTAAACTCAGATTTTCATTCGACAGTGCACAGGACAATTTTCATTGACAAGGGGCGGAGACGTACCGGAAAACAGCAGGAAGAGACTGGCCACGCCCAGCCAGTGACGATACAAACTCGTGATTCCTCAACGATGTTTGACAGACAGTAACTGTAACAAATCAGAACGGAGAGTGCCTCCGCTGAAGGTGTGAGCAGATCTCTGTAGCTGTGCTCATCAGTCTCACGCACGCTGAGAAAGGTTGCGTCCGTCCATGTGTTTGTACATCGTGCGATGTTTCAGCGCGATGTCGCAACATTCCGCGGTAGAGGCGGTGCTCTGACGGGAAGTGGGCGGTTCCTCATGCAGCAGTCGCTACTTGGATACGACGAATATCAACTCAGATTTAACTTATTTTGACGGTTTGTGAGCGTTTAGCCGTTTCATAAATAGACGCCACATAAAGCATCTCGTCACCATTTATGTGAGTATTATCATTTTCTGTTTTGTTCGCACGCGGCCTAAAGTTATCCTCGTCATGTTAGCATGTAGTTACCAAAGTATGCTTTTTTAACTACATAAAAGACAAGTAAGGTAATTTACAAAGAGCAGTAGTAATTAGAGGTTGAGATGTGTTAGTGACTGTCCGTGCTACTTGTTCTGAAGCATGTTGTGATGTTGTTTTGCAGTCCGTCGTCATGGTGTTGTGGAGGATCGAGCACCAGCTGTTAGCATTAGCTTGTCTGGCCTCTGGTCTTCTGGCTTCAGACGGTTTGTACCATATAACAAACTCACTCAAGTCAAGAGTTTGATTTAGCAGCCAGACTAATCCTAACTACATCTGTGTACGTTTTGGCTTTTTCTGCAAAGACATTATTCGGGGTTTTCACGTATCCCATAATCCCTTGCGTGCCAGAGAGTCGCTGCAGTCAAAACAACATAGAGAATCCACACGATGACAATTGTAAATGAATATTGTACTACAAAAATGTCATTTTTTTAATGCTTTTCATCACGTTAATAAGATACTGCTGCATGATACCCTGAAAACTTGCTAAACCAATAACAAAAAAATCCGTGTCTGCTACGTTTAATCTGCGTGGAATTTAATAAGCGCAAACCGAATTTCAGACATATAATATTATTCGTTTAAAAATGACAAATTTGCAGCTAAAATTTAGCCCTCTGTGAAAACAGTTTGTACAGCCGTGTCATTTCCATGACGTCAGGGACAAGACGACGCGCTCCCGCCTTCAGTCCGATCCCGCATTGAAATTGATTTTATCTGTTAGTAATTGTCGAGCGTTATTCCTTGTTTCACCCGCAATTCTTTAGTCATGCAGCAGATGTTTTACTCAGATGACACTGTAACATTTCCCACTTCTTGTTTGAGTTTTGCTTTGATGCCACCAGGTAAAAAACCTTAAAACACACATACATACATAACTGTAAATATGATATACCATAAACCATTACCAAAATAACTAGCTTAAATTAATTTAACGGTGCATACCTTATGAATCAATTAATCAGTTTCATTTAATTAAATCATTTCCTAAAATACATATGAAAACAGCCAACACCAAATTATTGTCCTCATTATCATTACTGATTGATACAGCCACATGATTGGACAAATTACCCATTGCACATTGCCCAGTAAATAATCAGCAGCTTATATTATCAAACTGTAAAGTAACAATCAAGAATCATAATTTAAAATCATAAGCCCACAGCCAACCAGCTTACAGCTTCAATGCACGTGAATTTAAGTGGATATTCACGCCCACACCACATAGACAAAGAGACCCCTTTTTCCTGCAAAGTATCTACAAATCATCCCATCCAAACTACACACAAACAATGCCCCATGGTGCCCACAGTGCCTTCACAAGCACAAGTAGCGACGTGAGGCAGAGGTAAAGACGCCCAACAGTGTGATTGTATTAATACACAAAAGTCTTACCGGCTGCCTTTTGCAGATTGTTTGCGGGTACACGCACAGTTGTTTGAAGTCAATCGGAACGAGCGTAGCCTAAGACTCGCCCCGCAACCACTACTTGTCGCTATAGTAACATCCGGTATGAATGAAGTCCACCACTATAAAGGGCCCGGGTGCACGCGCCAACTGGCCGACAGTTCCGCCCTGATCAGCGCAAATGACAAACAGCTGATCAGCGCGACACCTCCCACTCGAGCTTCATGCGCACACGCACCCAAGTTGCATTGTCCGCATTGAAGGTCGCCAATATCAGAATTATAGTCCTTGTTCCTCAATAGGCAGCAGAACAACTAACCGCCTCACATCCCTGTTAAGCACGGCCCCACTGCACCTCGCCCTCAGATCTTCCCCTGGTTGTCCGGGCTGTGAGGCGGGAGGACACTGGCCAGAAGCGACGAGCACATCCACATCTCTCACGACACCTCTGCGATCCGGGTTGACAGCAACGATCCTTCCCAGACGAAACTGACCATGCAGGGCATTCTGGTCGCAAAGCCAGACAACATCCCCGACAGCAACATTCCTCTCGAGTGTGTGTCACTTGCTTCTGATAAAGAGATTTGGACCAGCCAATTGACACCAGGACCTCCAGAAGCTTTTGACTTGGGTTTGGATCTCTTGAAGACGTTTGAACGGATAACCTTCAAAATCAAAGGTCTTGAAGTCTCCGTCCTGAGACGCCTGACCCAGCAGGAGGTGGTTCGGTGTCACGTACTGGATCCAGTCTTCTTGACTCTGGATTCTTGCATCAATTGGACGCTCATTCGCCAGGTTAGCCGCCATCTGAAGTGCTGTGAGGAATTCGTTGAAAGTGAGATTGACTTGTTTTATTGAGATTTTGAAGAGCCTGCTTCACAATCCGCACTGCAGCTTCCGCAGCTCCATTTCAATGGGGAGAATCAGCGGGTAGTACTTTCCAGGCCCAGCTTGTGCCATTTCTCACAGCATACTCCTCCAAGCCAGCAGTGTCTTGAGCCTGAAGGAATGCATAGAGATCTTCTAGGACTGGTTTAGCCCCAATGAAGTTGGTCCCAGGGTCTGACCAAACCTTCTGGGGATGACCTCTCAAGGCAACAAACTTTTGGTAGGCCATAAGAAAGCTTTCTGTTGACATGCTGCTGACAAGTTCAACATGAAGTGCTCTACTTGCAAGGCAGCTAAAGACGACTCCCCAGACTTTAGTAGTCACCCTTTTTTGACATCGTCCTTCACCAGATACGGTCCAAACATATCCACTGCGATGAACTGAAAGGGGGAAGCAGGCCTTGTCCGTTCAAAAGGTAGGTCACCCATCACTTGCTTACATACTTTTGCTCTTGCCTTTCGACAGACAATGCATTGGTTGATGACTTTTTGGGCAACTCTTCTACCGTGAACAACCCAAGCCTTGCTCCTCATCCTTAGCAGCGTTCCAGCAGCTCCTTCATGCCCTTCTTGATGACTTTGGGCCAAGAGAACACCAAGCCAAGACTCAGCTGGTAATAATGGGACACCGATTTTGTCTTCCTTGAAGTGTTGAATTCTGCCACCATAAATCAATAGCCCACTTGCTTCATCCTTGCACACAACAAGTCTGTCCATGGTGGTATTGGAGAAGTTCTTGCCTTCCTGGGCTGCCAGACATAGATCTCGGAAAGCATCGCCACGCTCCTGGGGTATACAAACTCCAGCCAGCTGGACTGCCTCCCTCTTTAATCCTCTGGCCCTTCATCGAAGGAAGATTTTTGCTGCCCTCCATACTAAAGCAACAGTTTTCAGCAGCTTCCTCAGATTGCTGAACCTTTTAACATCCAGCAGTTCTTTTAACATTGTTCCTGCTGCAGGCCTGTGTAGATCTAATTCAGGCTTGTTTGAGATCCTGTCAAACTTTTTGGCTCGAACCCGGGTCAGTGAAGCACCAAAAGTCTTCTTTTGGAGTTTAATAACATTATCTCTTGCAGCTGCAGCAACATCCTTTGCGGACTTCAGGGGCCACTCCCATTCTGGAAGATGGAGAAATCCCGGCCCAGCCTGCCACTGGGACCCTTGGTCCAAATCTTTGGGTCCAGCTCCTCTAGTGATGATATCAGCAATGTTCAAAGGCCCCGGGACCCACCACCAGTCTTGGATATTGGTGTTGCTTTGAATTTCTCCAATTTGGTTGGCAAAAAAGGTTTGATAGCCATAGCTCTCTCGCTGGATTGCCCCAAGGACCGTCTGGCTGTCCACCAGATGGTACCACTTCCCCACATTAATCTTACAGCTGTTCAGGAAGTATTTCTTCAAACGAGAAGCATAGACAGCCCCACAGACCTCTGCTAAAAAAAAAAAGGCTCTCCTTACGAGGATAGCTCCCTTCTGCTTGACAGGAGTCACAAGTCCAAGAGGATCATATAACCCAGACACTTGACTAAGGAGCTCCTTTCGAGTGAGCGGATTCGGAGCCTGCAGCTTCACTTCCTCCTTTGACAGCTCGACACCCGGCCTCATCTTTCTCCGCTTCCTTGAGAAGTTTACAGCAACCATTAAGTGGAACTCATCCACACCTGGGGTATAGCCCATTCCCAGCGCCTTGTTGTCTTCCTCAGTGAGCTGATTTGGGAGGACAAAGACAGCAGAAGCAACTCGCTTTTGCTCCTCCGGGTCTTCCCTCCCACTTTGAACGGAGTACACCCAAGGTTTGAGCTGAAACCCACCTGCTTCAAGGATTTGCCCAACGTTAGCTGTCAACTGCTAGAGTCGTTCTAAGTTGTTATGGGAGGTGAGTATATCATCAACGTAAGAATCTTCCTCCAGTATGCGGCTCTCTTTCTTGAGGTGGACAAACTCTGGCAGGCTTGCAGTCTCTCGCATTGCTACCTGTGCGATACAGCCGGCAGATTTATCGCCGATGTTAACTCTTGTAATGGCGTATTCCTCAATGTCCTCAGCCTCAGAATCTCTCCAGAGAAACCGATGGAGGTGCACCTCTCTGTCCTCCAGCCAAACCGAGTTATACATCTTTCTAATATCACCCAGTGCAGCATACGCGCCTTGCCGGAACCGAAGTAGGACAGCACGAATGTTATTCAGCACGTCGGGTCTTTTAATGAGGAGGTCGTTAAGGCTCTGGCCCCTAAATTTCTGACTGCTGTTCCAAACAAGACGGACAGGGGTGGTGACTGAATGGGGGTTTGGAGCAATAAAGTGGCTTACGTACCATACGGGCCCAGCCCAGCTTTTTAACGTCTCCTATGAGAGCTTGATGGCAGCCTTCCGCTCAAGCATATCATGGACTTGCGCCTTGTAGGCCACCTTCCACTCAGGCTCCTTTCCCAATTGCCACTCTGTCCTCAAGAACATAGCCTCCACAGCCCTTTTGTTGTTCGGCAACGTTGAAGGGTCCTCCGTCCAAGGGTACCTTGCATGCCAATGAGGCTTGTCACTGTGGTGGTCCCTAGCTACATATGTCAGGCCACTCTTCACCTGCTCAAGCTCTCGCTCCTCCAACAGAGTCATCTCCTTTCCGCCGGGCTGACACTTCCCACAACGACACCCGCCACATCGGGGCTCGCAGGCGGCACCAATGCTCTCCCACTTCCACCAGCTTATAAAATCTTGGCTGGTGCTTAAGGTAGTAGCCAGGGTGCCCTGAGGTAGCCTCTTTTCACACTTGTGGATGAACTCTGTGTACTTTTCCGCAGCACTCCGCATGGAGCGGGCAAAGTGGGTTCGTGAGGCATGGGCTGTGATGTCGACTTCCTCCATGAGGTCGGGGTGAGAGCCTACAACAGTTTTACCCAAAGGGCTATCCCACAGGACGAGGTCTCCTACTGAGCGCACCTTTTGTGGAACAAGCTGGCCCTCCTTGTGGCTAATGATTAACTGAATTTGTGTAGGACGAACAAGTTCCCTCAGGGGGACGTCTGGAAAGATGTTCTGCAACCTTTTAGCGGAGACATGATGGTGAATCTCTGCAATGCTGTCAAGACCATAGCAAACAAGTTGGTGAGATCTCAAGGTGCCCTTTGAGGTATTGACTCTGATTTTCAGCAGATATCTCTTTGTTTCCACCATGACCTGCACGCCACCAACTCCGTGTACTACGAGAGTAACATCTTCGCTCCTCAGCTTCAGTTCACTTGCAGCTTTATGAGTAATATAGTTGGTGTCCGATGCAAGGTCTATCAAGGTCCCAATTTTCTGACCGACATTAGCAGTGACCTCCAGAATCATCATAATAACCGGGAACTCTTGAGGACTGTCATCACACATCAACTGATCACCAAGCACAGAATTGAGTGTCCTTGCAGTGGTGTTACAGAAGACGTTGCGACATTGCTTGGCCAATTCTAGGGGAAGCTGCGTCAGGAACTCCTCTTGCTCTTCGGTGCACCTTCTCCCACTGCGATCTGCTGAATTCGACTTTGGTCTGGCCTTTGGCATGCCTCTCTGAGAACTTAAAGCATTAGGACATAGAAGGTAGTGGTGCTCCTTCACTCCCTTGCCCTTACAGCTTTCGTCTTTACAGTAGAATGACGCTTTACATTCCCCCTCCTCGTGGACCTCAAGACAGTTAATACGTGCCCCAAACGTCTGAACTGCTTCCTTCTTTTGAGCAAGGCTGAGAGATTTACACCTTTTGCACCGATACAAGCGTCGCTTGTGACCATTCTCCCCACAGACAACGCAGCCTCCTTGGGGATTTCCTGTCCTTGTTGCCTTTTGTCCTGGCGAGCTTTGGCTGAACTCTTTGTTCCCTTCTTGGGAATTCCTCATCTTTCAACTGTTCCAATTCCTCATAGATTTTCCCTTGACCTTTTAGAAATGCCAGTAGCATCTCAAAGCGGTCCCTTTGCGGCTCTTCACACCTCTTCTCCGCAACGAACAAAAGCCACTCCTTTTTTAACAAGTCTGGCAGCTTGCTTTCCAGCGACTTTGTCATTAGCGGTTAGGACCAATTTTATTCACTTTATACATGCTTCCCTTAGGCAGTATTATTAGACGGTATTGCTTAAATTTTCATTGTTACGCAGATGATACCCAGCTTTATCTATCCATGAAGCCATAGGACACACACCAATTAGCTAACCTGCAGGATTGTCTTACAGACATAAAGACATGGATGACCTCTAATTTCCTGCTTTTAAACTCAGATAAAACTGAAGTTATTGTACTTGGCCCCACAAATCTTAGAAACATGGTGTCTAACCAGATCCTTACTCTGGATGGCATTACCCTGACCTCTAGTAATACTGTGAGAAATCTTGGAGTCATTTTTGATCAGGATATGTCATTCAAAGCGCATATTAAACAAATATGTAGGACTGCTTTTTTGCATTTACGCAATATCTCTAAAATTAGAAAGGTCTTGTCTGAGTGATGCTGAAAAACTAATTCATGCATTTATTTCCTCTAGGCTGGACTATTGTAATTCATTATTAGGTTGTCCTAAAAGTTCCCTAAAAAGCCTTCAGTTAATTCAAAATGCTGCAGCTAGAGTACTAACGGGGACTAGAAGGAGAGAGCATATCTCACCCATATTGGCCTCTCTTCATTGGCTTCCTGTTAATTCTAGAATAGAATTTAAAATTCTCCTTCTTACTTATAAGGTTTTGAATAATCAGGTCCCATCTTATCTTAGGGACCTCGTAGTACCATATCACCCCAATAGAGCGCTTCGCTCTCAGACTGCAGGCTTACTTGTAGTTCCTAGGGTTTGTAAGAGTAGAATGGGAGGCAGAGCCTTCAGCTTTCAGGCTCCTCTCCTGTGGAACCAGCTCCCAATTCAGATCAGGGAGACAGACACCCTCTCTACTTTTAAGATTAGGCTTAAAACTTTCCTTTTTGCTAAAGCTTATAGTTAGGGCTGGATCAGGTGACCCTGAACCATCCCTTAGTTATGCTGCTATAGACGTAGACTGCTGGGGGGTTCCCATGATGCACTGTTTCTTTCTCTTTTTGCTCTGTATGCACCACTCTGCATTTAATCATTAGTGATTGATCTCTGCTCCCCTCCACAGCATGTCTTTTTCCTGGTTCTCTCCCTCAGCCCCAACCAGTCCCAGCAGAAGACTGCCCCTCCCTGAGCCTGGTTCTGCTGGAGGTTTCTTCCTGTTAAAAGGGAGTTTTTCCTTCCCACTGTAGCCAAGTGCTTGCTCACAGGGGGTCGTTTTGACCGTTGAGGTTTTACATAATTATTGTATGGCCTTGCCTTACAATATAAAGCGCCTTTGGGCAACTGTTTGTTGTGATTTGGCGCTATATAAAAAAAAAATTGATTGATTGATTAGCAGATTCCTCAGAGCCCCTATATCACGCAGCTCACTTAGGTCATTCAAGGCTTTCTCAATCACCCTTATGAGGTCCACAGTTCTCCGAGGCTGGTGACCCTTCACCGGGGGCAGAGTCTGCAGCTCCTCTACTATTTCCAGTGCTATAGCTGTCTTGTTTCTGAAACGATTCTCTAGTACTCGAAATATGTCTTCTGCAGTGGCACACGTAGATAGCCGCAGGTCTCTTGCCACCCTTTCCTCCAAACTGTCAAGCAACTGGAACTTCTTGACCTCTTTCGAACCAGTAGGTTCCCCTTGCCTGTGGAGCGCTTCCCAGTCTTTGCGCCAACTATAAAAGCTTCTCTTGTTGCCATCAAATCTGGGAAGGGCAGCAGGTCTCAGCTTAATGGCGGGTGCCTGTGAACAGGGGTCAAAGACTCTTTGCACTTCGTTTTCCACCCTTGCCTGGATCAGGGAAACCTTTTCTGAAGACAGCTTAGCTGCACAAATCTCGACTTCCTTGATTCTCCGCTGAAGATCCTCCCTCACCGCAGAAGGGGCCCACCGGCTCTACTTATAATGCGCCTCCTTTGCCGCTTTGACGTGAGTCTCCAATTGGCTTAGCATATACTCATATGCTTCCATTCTCATGTCTGCAGCGGGGGTCGGAGATCTCTCATACTCAGCTTCAGCCAACTCTAGTGCGGTGGATAAGTCAGGGTACCCAAAATTGCTCCAAATTATATGTCAAATCCTGCTTTGCTCCTCCTCCAATCGCTGTTCCCACTCACTCGCAGTACTCTTAATGTCTTCGCACTGTTCCTGCTTCAAAGCAGATCCACCCTCTTTATCCCAGGTTTCTGACAGAGCCGCCTCTAGATCGTCATTTGCGTCAATCACTTTATCTGCTTCTACTGCAATCTTAGTGAAGGCATCCTGCAGCTCATCCACAGACATGCTCTTACGTGATCTTGCAATTGAGTTGGCTAGTCTAGAAAATGCCTCTTAGTAGTGGTCCTGTTGGTCTTTAGCTGTTGCAAACCTTTTGATTCTGACATTATTTTAGCTGGAGCTTAGGCTTTTTTTGCTAGAGCTTAGGCTTTGGGCTGGAGCTAAGCTTTGAGCTTTTATTTTGCTGATGACTGGCTCCGGTTTATTACTGTCGAGCGTTATTCCTTGTTTTACTGCGCCCCACGCTCGAAGGGGTTTCACCCGCAATTCTTTAGTCATGCAGCAGATGTTTTACTCAGATGACACTGTAACATTTCCAACTTCTTGTTTATTGAGTTTTGCTTTGATGCCACCAGGTAAAAAACCTTAAAACACACATACATACATAACTGTAAATATGATATACCATAAACCATTACCAAAATAACTAGCTTAAATTAATTTAACAGTGCATACCTTATGAATCAATTAATCAATTTCGTTTAATTAAATCATTTCCTAAAATACATATGAAAACAGCCAACACCAAATTATTGTCCTCATTATCATTACTGATTGATACAGCCACATGATTGGACAAATTACCCATTGCACATTGCCCAATAAATAATCAGCAGCTTATATTATCAAACTGTAAAGTAACAATCAAGAATCATAATTTAAAATCATAAGCCCACAGCCAACCAGCTTACAGCTTCAGTGCACGTGAATTTAAGTGGCTATTCACGCCCACACCACATACACAAAGAGAATCATCCCATCATCATGTAAATCATCCCATCCAAACTACACACAAACAATGCCCCATGGTGCCCACAGTGCCTTCACAAGCGCGAGTAGCGACGTGAGGCAGAGGTAAAGACGCCCAACAGTGTGATTGTATTAATACACAAAAGTCTTACCGGCTGCCTTTCGCAGATTGTTTGCGGGTACACGCGCAGTTGTTTGAAGTCAATCGGAACGAGCATAGCCTAAGACTCGCCCCGCAACCACTACTATCCGGTATGAATGAAGTCCACCACTATAAAGGGCCCGGGTGCACGCGCTAACCGGCCAACAGTTCCGCCCTGATCAGCGCAAATGACAAACAGCTGATCAGCGCGACAGTAATGTTACTTATACACGTCCTGGTTTCAACATCCAAAAGTAAGCTGCAATGAATGTGAGATACAGATCTGTGTGCTCAGATCAGCAACGACATCGACAGCGGGCGCCGTTCTTCCTCTCCCGCTCTCTGCCTCCGCTACGCTCGCTGTTTTAATGCGAAGCGGCTGGTACACCTGTTGCTGCAAGGACAGACTTCTTGCGGCAAAATCCACAGCACCGCACGTCTCGGCAATCGGAGCCCCAGAGCTCCATGGACGCTGAGAGAAGTTTATATATTTTTAATGACTGGGGTTCTTTGCGGGTCTCGCCTCCATATCCGGCGATGGTACCGGAGGCGAAAGACAGATTTTCATTGCGACACCACTCAGTCAAACGGGCGTATGAAAAAGTCCCCCAAAATAATTTTCAAGCACAAATAAAAGAAATGTGTACTCACCAAACGTGCTGCAAGACAATATGAAGTAGATCCTTCCGTATAAGACAAGAAAAAGGTGCAGATGCAAACTGACGTAAATCCACAAATTACAATTGGCGCAATGCATGCTGGGAGAGGGTCTTGTCCGTGACGTCTCGGCAGCGTCCATGATGAGAGAGACTATTTGCGGAGGGCTAAATGTTAGCTCTAAATTTGGCATTTTCAAATGAAGATTTCTCCGTTGAATGACAGATCTGGGCTTGCAGATTTACTTTACTACATTCAGAAGGATCTCATGTGTAAATGTAAGTCATTTTTTGTTCAAAAAATCTGACTGCATTTTTTTCAATGCAGGTCTCCTTTAAAGTGAAGCGTGATCAGAACGTCTCAATGCAGTTCTCAATGTTACTGAAATCTCGCAGCGTGGCGACCTCTCGTTCTCGTAATCAGTGCGAATAAGCTAATGCTTGGTACCAATGGAAAGATGGATGTTTTGTCACACATCAACTGATCACCAAGCACAGAATTGAGTGTCCTTGCAGTGGTGTTACAGAAGACGTTGCGACATTGCTTGGCCAATTCTAGGGGAAGCTGCGTCAGGAACTCCTCTTGCTCTTCGGTGCACCTTCTCCCACTGCGATCTGCTGAATTCGACTTTGGTCTGGCCTTTGGCATGCCTCTCTGAGAACTTAAAGCATTAGGACATAGAAGGTAGTGGTGCTCCTTCACTCCCTTGCCCTTACAGCTTTCGTCTTTACAGTAGAATGACGCTTTACATTCCCCCTCCTCGTGGACCTCAAGACAGTTAATACGTGCCCCAAACGTCTGAACTGCTTCCTTCTTTTGAGCAAGGCTGAGAGATTTACACCTTTTGCACCGATACAAGCGTCGCTTGTGACCATTCTCCCCACAGACAACGCAGCCTCCTTGGGGATTTCCTGTCCTTGTTGCCTTTTGTCCTGGCGAGCTTTGGCTGAACTCTTTGTTCCCTTCTTGGGAATTCCTCATCTTTCAACTGTTCCAATTCCTCATAGATTTTCCCTTGACCTTTTAGAAATGCCAGTAGCATCTCAAAGCGGTCCCTTTGCGGCTCTTCACACCTCTTCTCCGCAACGAACAAAAGCCACTCCTTTTTTAACAAGTCTGGCAGCTTGCTTTCCAGCGACTTTGTCATTAGCGGTTAGGACCAATTTTATTCACTTTATACATGCTTCCCTTAGGCAGTATTATTAGACGGTATTGCTTAAATTTTCATTGTTACGCAGATGATACCCAGCTTTATCTATCCATGAAGCCATAGGACACACACCAATTAGCTAACCTGCAGGATTGTCTTACAGACATAAAGACATGGATGACCTCTAATTTCCTGCTTTTAAACTCAGATAAAACTGAAGTTATTGTACTTGGCCCCACAAATCTTAGAAACATGGTGTCTAACCAGATCCTTACTCTGGATGGCATTACCCTGACCTCTAGTAATACTGTGAGAAATCTTGGAGTCATTTTTGATCAGGATATGTCATTCAAAGCGCATATTAAACAAATATGTAGGACTGCTTTTTTGCATTTACGCAATATCTCTAAAATTAGAAAGGTCTTGTCTGAGTGATGCTGAAAAACTAATTCATGCATTTATTTCCTCTAGGCTGGACTATTGTAATTCATTATTAGGTTGTCCTAAAAGTTCCCTAAAAAGCCTTCAGTTAATTCAAAATGCTGCAGCTAGAGTACTAACGGGGACTAGAAGGAGAGAGCATATCTCACCCATATTGGCCTCTCTTCATTGGCTTCCTGTTAATTCTAGAATAGAATTTAAAATTCTCCTTCTTACTTATAAGGTTTTGAATAATCAGGTCCCATCTTATCTTAGGGACCTCGTAGTACCATATCACCCCAATAGAGCGCTTCGCTCTCAGACTGCAGGCTTACTTGTAGTTCCTAGGGTTTGTAAGAGTAGAATGGGAGGCAGAGCCTTCAGCTTTCAGGCTCCTCTCCTGTGGAACCAGCTCCCAATTCAGATCAGGGAGACAGACACCCTCTCTACTTTTAAGATTAGGCTTAAAACTTTCCTTTTTGCTAAAGCTTATAGTTAGGGCTGGATCAGGTGACCCTGAACCATCCCTTAGTTATGCTGCTATAGACGTAGACTGCTGGGGGGTTCCCATGATGCACTGTTTCTTTCTCTTTTTGCTCTGTATGCACCACTCTGCATTTAATCATTAGTGATTGATCTCTGCTCCCCTCCACAGCATGTCTTTTTCCTGGTTCTCTCCCTCAGCCCCAACCAGTCCCAGCAGAAGACTGCCCCTCCCTGAGCCTGGTTCTGCTGGAGGTTTCTTCCTGTTAAAAGGGAGTTTTTCCTTCCCACTGTAGCCAAGTGCTTGCTCACAGGGGGTCGTTTTGACCGTTGGGGTTTTACATAATTATTGTATGGCCTTGCCTTACAATATAAAGCGCCTTTGGGCAACTGTTTGTTGTGATTTGGCGCTATATAAAAAAAAAATTGATTGATTGATTAGCGGATTCCTCAGAGCCCCTATATCACGCAGCTCACTTAGGTCATTCAAGGCTTTCTCAATCACCCTTATGAGGTCCACAGTTCTCCGAGGCTGGTGACCCTTCACCGGGGGCAGAGTCTGCAGCTCCTCTACTATTTCCAGTGCTATAGCTGTCTTGTTTCTGAAACGATTCTCTAGTACTCGAAATATGTCTTCTGCAGTGGCACACGTAGATAGCCGCAGGTCTCTTGCCACCCTTTCCTCCAAACTGTCAAGCAACTGGAACTTCTTGACCTCTTTCGAACCAGTAGGTTCCCCTTGCCTGTGGAGCGCTTCCCAGTCTTTGCGCCAACTATAAAAGCTTCTCTTGTTGCCATCAAATCTGGGAAGGGCAGCAGGTCTCAGCTTAATGGCGGGTGCCTGTGAACAGGGGTCAAAGACTCTTTGCACTTCGTTTTCCACCCTTGCCTGGATCAGGGAAACCTTTTCTGAAGACAGCTTAGCTGCACAAATCTCGACTTCCTTGATTCTCCGCTGAAGATCCTCCCTCACCGCAGAAGGGGCCCACCGGCTCTACTTATAATGCGCCTCCTTTGCCGCTTTGACGTGAGTCTCCAATTGGCTTAGCATATACTCATATGCTTCCATTCTCATGTCTGCAGCGGGGGTCGGAGATCTCTCATACTCAGCTTCAGCCAACTCTAGTGCGGTGGATAAGTCAGGGTACCCAAAATTGCTCCAAATTATATGTCAAATCCTGCTTTGCTCCTCCTCCAATCGCTGTTCCCACTCACTCGCAGTACTCTTAATGTCTTCGCACTGTTCCTGCTTCAAAGCAGATCCACCCTCTTTATCCCAGGTTTCTGACAGAGCCGCCTCTAGATCGTCATTTGCGTCAATCACTTTATCTGCTTCTACTGCAATCTTAGTGAAGGCATCCTGCAGCTCATCCACAGACATGCTCTTACGTGATCTTGCAATTGAGTTGGCTAGTCTAGAAAATGCCTCTTAGTAGTGGTCCTGTTGGTCTTTAGCTGTTGCAAACCTTTTGATTCTGACATTATTTTAGCTGGAGCTTAGGCTTTTTTTGCTAGAGCTTAGGCTTTGGGCTGGAGCTAAGCTTTGAGCTTTTATTTTGCTGATGACTGGCTCCGGTTTATTACTGTCGAGCGTTATTCCTTGTTTTACTGCGCCCCACGCTCGAAGGGGTTTCACCCGCAATTCTTTAGTCATGCAGCAGATGTTTTACTCAGATGACACTGTAACATTTCCAACTTCTTGTTTATTGAGTTTTGCTTTGATGCCACCAGGTAAAAAACCTTAAAACACACATACATACATAACTGTAAATATGATATACCATAAACCATTACCAAAATAACTAGCTTAAATTAATTTAACAGTGCATACCTTATGAATCAATTAATCAATTTCGTTTAATTAAATCATTTCCTAAAATACATATGAAAACAGCCAACACCAAATTATTGTCCTCATTATCATTACTGATTGATACAGCCACATGATTGGACAAATTACCCATTGCACATTGCCCAATAAATAATCAGCAGCTTATATTATCAAACTGTAAAGTAACAATCAAGAATCATAATTTAAAATCATAAGCCCACAGCCAACCAGCTTACAGCTTCAGTGCACGTGAATTTAAGTGGCTATTCACGCCCACACCACATACACAAAGAGAATCATCCCATCATCATGTAAATCATCCCATCCAAACTACACACAAACAATGCCCCATGGTGCCCACAGTGCCTTCACAAGCGCGAGTAGCGACGTGAGGCAGAGGTAAAGACGCCCAACAGTGTGATTGTATTAATACACAAAAGTCTTACCGGCTGCCTTTCGCAGATTGTTTGCGGGTACACGCGCAGTTGTTTGAAGTCAATCGGAACGAGCATAGCCTAAGACTCGCCCCGCAACCACTACTATCCGGTATGAATGAAGTCCACCACTATAAAGGGCCCGGGTGCACGCGCTAACCGGCCAACAGTTCCGCCCTGATCAGCGCAAATGACAAACAGCTGATCAGCGCGACAGTAATGTTACTTATACACGTCCTGGTTTCAACATCCAAAAGTAAGCTGCAATGAATGTGAGATACAGATCTGTGTGCTCAGATCAGCAACGACATCGACAGCGGGCGCCGTTCTTCCTCTCCCGCTCTCTGCCTCCGCTACGCTCGCTGTTTTAATGCGAAGCGGCTGGTACACCTGTTGCTGCAAGGACAGACTTCTTGCGGCAAAATCCACAGCACCGCACGTCTCGGCAATCGGAGCCCCAGAGCTCCATGGACGCTGAGAGAAGTTTATATATTTTTAATGACTGGGGTTCTTTGCGGGTCTCGCCTCCATATCCGGCGATGGTACCGGAGGCGAAAGACAGATTTTCATTGCGACACCACTCAGTCAAACGGGCGTATGAAAAAGTCCCCCAAAATAATTTTCAAGCACAAATAAAAGAAATGTGTACTCACCAAACGTGCTGCAAGACAATATGAAGTAGATCCTTCCGTATAAGACAAGAAAAAGGTGCAGATGCAAACTGACGTAAATCCACAAATTACAATTGGCGCAATGCATGCTGGGAGAGGGTCTTGTCCGTGACGTCTCGGCAGCGTCCATGATGAGAGAGACTATTTGCGGAGGGCTAAATGTTAGCTCTAAATTTGGCATTTTCAAATGAAGATTTCTCCGTTGAATGACAGATCTGGGCTTGCAGATTTACTTTACTACATTCAGAAGGATCTCATGTGTAAATGTAAGTCATTTTTTGTTCAAAAAATCTGACTGCATTTTTTTCAATGCAGGTCTCCTTTAAAGTGAAGCGTGATCAGAACGTCTCAATGCAGTTCTCAATGTTACTGAAATCTCGCAGCGTGGCGACCTCTCGTTCTCGTAATCAGTGCGAATAAGCTAATGCTTGGTACCAATGGAAAGATGGATGTTTTGTCACACATCAACTGATCACCAAGCACAGAATTGAGTGTCCTTGCAGTGGTGTTACAGAAGACGTTGCGACATTGCTTGGCCAATTCTAGGGGAAGCTGCGTCAGGAACTCCTCTTGCTCTTCGGTGCACCTTCTCCCACTGCGATCTGCTGAATTCGACTTTGGTCTGGCCTTTGGCATGCCTCTCTGAGAACTTAAAGCATTAGGACATAGAAGGTAGTGGTGCTCCTTCACTCCCTTGCCCTTACAGCTTTCGTCTTTACAGTAGAATGACGCTTTACATTCCCCCTCCTCGTGGACCTCAAGACAGTTAATACGTGCCCCAAACGTCTGAACTGCTTCCTTCTTTTGAGCAAGGCTGAGAGATTTACACCTTTTGCACCGATACAAGCGTCGCTTGTGACCATTCTCCCCACAGACAACGCAGCCTCCTTGGGGATTTCCTGTCCTTGTTGCCTTTTGTCCTGGCGAGCTTTGGCTGAACTCTTTGTTCCCTTCTTGGGAATTCCTCATCTTTCAACTGTTCCAATTCCTCATAGATTTTCCCTTGACCTTTTAGAAATGCCAGTAGCATCTCAAAGCGGTCCCTTTGCGGCTCTTCACACCTCTTCTCCGCAACGAACAAAAGCCACTCCTTTTTTAACAAGTCTGGCAGCTTGCTTTCCAGCGACTTTGTCATTAGCGGTTAGGACCAATTTTATTCACTTTATACATGCTTCCCTTAGGCAGTATTATTAGACGGTATTGCTTAAATTTTCATTGTTACGCAGATGATACCCAGCTTTATCTATCCATGAAGCCATAGGACACACACCAATTAGCTAACCTGCAGGATTGTCTTACAGACATAAAGACATGGATGACCTCTAATTTCCTGCTTTTAAACTCAGATAAAACTGAAGTTATTGTACTTGGCCCCACAAATCTTAGAAACATGGTGTCTAACCAGATCCTTACTCTGGATGGCATTACCCTGACCTCTAGTAATACTGTGAGAAATCTTGGAGTCATTTTTGATCAGGATATGTCATTCAAAGCGCATATTAAACAAATATGTAGGACTGCTTTTTTGCATTTACGCAATATCTCTAAAATTAGAAAGGTCTTGTCTGAGTGATGCTGAAAAACTAATTCATGCATTTATTTCCTCTAGGCTGGACTATTGTAATTCATTATTAGGTTGTCCTAAAAGTTCCCTAAAAAGCCTTCAGTTAATTCAAAATGCTGCAGCTAGAGTACTAACGGGGACTAGAAGGAGAGAGCATATCTCACCCATATTGGCCTCTCTTCATTGGCTTCCTGTTAATTCTAGAATAGAATTTAAAATTCTCCTTCTTACTTATAAGGTTTTGAATAATCAGGTCCCATCTTATCTTAGGGACCTCGTAGTACCATATCACCCCAATAGAGCGCTTCGCTCTCAGACTGCAGGCTTACTTGTAGTTCCTAGGGTTTGTAAGAGTAGAATGGGAGGCAGAGCCTTCAGCTTTCAGGCTCCTCTCCTGTGGAACCAGCTCCCAATTCAGATCAGGGAGACAGACACCCTCTCTACTTTTAAGATTAGGCTTAAAACTTTCCTTTTTGCTAAAGCTTATAGTTAGGGCTGGATCAGGTGACCCTGAACCATCCCTTAGTTATGCTGCTATAGACGTAGACTGCTGGGGGGTTCCCATGATGCACTGTTTCTTTCTCTTTTTGCTCTGTATGCACCACTCTGCATTTAATCATTAGTGATTGATCTCTGCTCCCCTCCACAGCATGTCTTTTTCCTGGTTCTCTCCCTCAGCCCCAACCAGTCCCAGCAGAAGACTGCCCCTCCCTGAGCCTGGTTCTGCTGGAGGTTTCTTCCTGTTAAAAGGGAGTTTTTCCTTCCCACTGTAGCCAAGTGCTTGCTCACAGGGGGTCGTTTTGACCGTTGGGGTTTTACATAATTATTGTATGGCCTTGCCTTACAATATAAAGCGCCTTTGGGCAACTGTTTGTTGTGATTTGGCGCTATATAAAAAAAAAATTGATTGATTGATTAGCGGATTCCTCAGAGCCCCTATATCACGCAGCTCACTTAGGTCATTCAAGGCTTTCTCAATCACCCTTATGAGGTCCACAGTTCTCCGAGGCTGGTGACCCTTCACCGGGGGCAGAGTCTGCAGCTCCTCTACTATTTCCAGTGCTATAGCTGTCTTGTTTCTGAAACGATTCTCTAGTACTCGAAATATGTCTTCTGCAGTGGCACACGTAGATAGCCGCAGGTCTCTTGCCACCCTTTCCTCCAAACTGTCAAGCAACTGGAACTTCTTGACCTCTTTCGAACCAGTAGGTTCCCCTTGCCTGTGGAGCGCTTCCCAGTCTTTGCGCCAACTATAAAAGCTTCTCTTGTTGCCATCAAATCTGGGAAGGGCAGCAGGTCTCAGCTTAATGGCGGGTGCCTGTGAACAGGGGTCAAAGACTCTTTGCACTTCGTTTTCCACCCTTGCCTGGATCAGGGAAACCTTTTCTGAAGACAGCTTAGCTGCACAAATCTCGACTTCCTTGATTCTCCGCTGAAGATCCTCCCTCACCGCAGAAGGGGCCCACCGGCTCTACTTATAATGCGCCTCCTTTGCCGCTTTGACGTGAGTCTCCAATTGGCTTAGCATATACTCATATGCTTCCATTCTCATGTCTGCAGCGGGGGTCGGAGATCTCTCATACTCAGCTTCAGCCAACTCTAGTGCGGTGGATAAGTCAGGGTACCCAAAATTGCTCCAAATTATATGTCAAATCCTGCTTTGCTCCTCCTCCAATCGCTGTTCCCACTCACTCGCAGTACTCTTAATGTCTTCGCACTGTTCCTGCTTCAAAGCAGATCCACCCTCTTTATCCCAGGTTTCTGACAGAGCCGCCTCTAGATCGTCATTTGCGTCAATCACTTTATCTGCTTCTACTGCAATCTTAGTGAAGGCATCCTGCAGCTCATCCACAGACATGCTCTTACGTGATCTTGCAATTGAGTTGGCTAGTCTAGAAAATGCCTCTTAGTAGTGGTCCTGTTGGTCTTTAGCTGTTGCAAACCTTTTGATTCTGACATTATTTTAGCTGGAGCTTAGGCTTTTTTTGCTAGAGCTTAGGCTTTGGGCTGGAGCTAAGCTTTGAGCTTTTATTTTGCTGATGACTGGCTCCGGTTTATTACTGTCGAGCGTTATTCCTTGTTTTACTGCGCCCCACGCTCGAAGGGGTTTCACCCGCAATTCTTTAGTCATGCAGCAGATGTTTTACTCAGATGACACTGTAACATTTCCAACTTCTTGTTTATTGAGTTTTGCTTTGATGCCACCAGGTAAAAAACCTTAAAACACACATACATACATAACTGTAAATATGATATACCATAAACCATTACCAAAATAACTAGCTTAAATTAATTTAACAGTGCATACCTTATGAATCAATTAATCAATTTCGTTTAATTAAATCATTTCCTAAAATACATATGAAAACAGCCAACACCAAATTATTGTCCTCATTATCATTACTGATTGATACAGCCACATGATTGGACAAATTACCCATTGCACATTGCCCAATAAATAATCAGCAGCTTATATTATCAAACTGTAAAGTAACAATCAAGAATCATAATTTAAAATCATAAGCCCACAGCCAACCAGCTTACAGCTTCAGTGCACGTGAATTTAAGTGGCTATTCACGCCCACACCACATACACAAAGAGAATCATCCCATCATCATGTAAATCATCCCATCCAAACTACACACAAACAATGCCCCATGGTGCCCACAGTGCCTTCACAAGCGCGAGTAGCGACGTGAGGCAGAGGTAAAGACGCCCAACAGTGTGATTGTATTAATACACAAAAGTCTTACCGGCTGCCTTTCGCAGATTGTTTGCGGGTACACGCGCAGTTGTTTGAAGTCAATCGGAACGAGCATAGCCTAAGACTCGCCCCGCAACCACTACTATCCGGTATGAATGAAGTCCACCACTATAAAGGGCCCGGGTGCACGCGCTAACCGGCCAACAGTTCCGCCCTGATCAGCGCAAATGACAAACAGCTGATCAGCGCGACAGTAATGTTACTTATACACGTCCTGGTTTCAACATCCAAAAGTAAGCTGCAATGAATGTGAGATACAGATCTGTGTGCTCAGATCAGCAACGACATCGACAGCAGGCGCCGTTCTTCCTCTCCCGCTCTCTGCCTCCGCTACGCTCACTGTTTTAATGCGAAGCGGCTGGTACACCTGTTGCTGCAAGGACAGACTTCTTGCGGCAAAATCCACAGCACCGCACGTCTCGGCAATCGGAGCCCCAGAGCTCCATGGACGCTGAGAGAAGTTTATATATTTTTAATGACTGGGGTTCTTTGCGGGTCTCGCCTCCATATCCGGCGATGGTACCGGAGGCGAAAGACAGATTTTCATTGCGACACCACTCAGTCAAACGGGCGTATGAAAAAGTCCCCCAAAATAATTTTCAAGCACAAATAAAAGAAATGTGTACTCACCAAACGTGCTGCAAGACAATATGAAGTAGATCCTTCCGTATAAGACAAGAAAAAGGTGCAGATGCAAACTGACGTAAATCCACAAATTACAATTGGCGCAATGCATGCTGGGAGAGGGTCTTGTCCGTGACGTCTCGGCAGCGTCCATGATGAGAGAGACTATTTGCGGAGGGCTAAATGTTAGCTCTAAATTTGGCATTTTCAAATGAAGATTTCTCCGTTGAATGACAGATCTGGGCTTGCAGATTTACTTTACTACATTCAGAAGGATCTCATGTGTAAATGTAAGTCATTTTTTGTTCAAAAAATCTGACTGCATTTTTTTCAATGCAGGTCTCCTTTAAAGTGAAGCGTGATCAGAACGTCTCAATGCAGTTCTCAATGTTACTGAAATCTCGCAGCGTGGCGACCTCTCGTTCTCGTAATCAGTGCGAATAAGCTAATGCTTGGTACCAATGGAAAGATGGATGTTTTGTCTATAAACAACCACACGCTCGGCCGGTTCCAGCCATCCTTGTGATCAGCAGAGGAATCAAAACATCCGGTCTCAGTGGTGTGTGTGTGTGCGCGTTTTCTGACTCACTCATTCATGCAAGTTTGAAAGTGACGATCTCTAAGAAGTAGCTAAGTTGAGTTAGCCATTCAGTGTCATTGGTTCTAGAGTGGGAAAATATTTTACTTGGGTAGAAAATGTCAGTGTGTTATGTCTTGCTGTTTAATTGCTGTACGCATTTATCTTTGACGTGAAAATTTGCCGGTTGTGGATCACTGAAGCACCAGCCTCGTGTCAGTACTTGTGAGCCATGTGTACTTTGGGGGTCATCTCAAAATCACGAATGGGCATGAATGTGGGGGCTTTTACTTTTTAATTTGGGAGAAATCTCACCTCCACACATTTAAAACCCTCCTTTGCTCTCCATCTCTAACAATATAAATAAAACATGAAGTGAGCTAATAACCCTTTAAAAGAAGCATTATTTTGTTCATGAAGGTTGAATGGTGGATACACGCTGTTTCCAGTTATATACAGTGTAGTACTATAGAGAACTAAGTTGATCTTTTGTTATGAGAGCTCTTGCAACACAGCACATTTATGCTTTTTCAAAAATAATGTGGAATCTCAATAAACATATTTCAGTTTAGCAACTTTTTACTGACCATATATGGACCAAATAATGCAGGTTTGAAGGTATTTCAAAACACTTAATTTTTTGCTTGTAAAAACATGTAACAGTGCCTTTCGAAACTAAGATTCTCATTTAATAAGTATAATTTATATCATTTTGTGTTGAAAACACATTCTCGGGCAGTGTGTATCATTCTGCATTAGAAGGGCTCCAGCCAGATGCCAGGAATGCCCCCAAAGTGACAGAGTGTTGTGATCCAGAATCGGGCAAAGTGATCCATTTCCGGGAACCTTCCGCACTAAAACCAAGTGCACTAACCACTTGGCCACCACTCCTGTATTTCCAATATTTATGTTATAATTGGGCACCGTAGTCTCATTTGAGTGTGGGCAGTAAAGGGGTTAAATGGAAGAGAGCATATGACGCAAAAAATATACTACCGCAGACGCCCATTCACTCATCTGTCCCCATCAGAAACATGGCACTTTGTCTGAGTCTTTGGACAAATAACATGGCAACCAAAGTGAAAATGCAAAGAAAATGTGAAGATATGGTCGAAAGTCAGACGTGTTGCGGTTTGTTTATAACTTGGAGCTCAAATATGTCATGGTGGTTCTGAAGGAGAGAGACCGCAGCTACTCTGTCCACTTTCATCTCCACATTATTCACATTCAGTCTCACAAAAACTTACCGAAAAATCCTCTCCCGTTTGCCTTGTCTGAAAAAAACTGCAATTTTCGTGACTGCTTCAGTGATTGCAGCCGAAAACAAAACAGGACACCATCTTACTGTGTTGTAGTGCTGTGTTTGTGTTGTGCAATGGCAGGCTGTCCCTGGAGGTGGTCAAATCCTGCGATATCACACAGGGGTGTGATATTGCGGTCTTCAACTGCTTACTCTAAATAATGGTCATGGGGGGGGGCTGGAGCCTATCCCAGCAGTCATAGGGAATGAGGCAGGGTACACCCTGGACAGGATGCCAGTCTGTCGCAGGGCCACACGTAGACAAACAAGCACATTAACACCCGCATGCACACCTACGGACTATTTCAAGTTTCCAGTTCACCTAACCTGCATGTCTTTGGATGTGGGAGGAAGCCCACTGCGGAGTGGCACCTTAAAATCCTAAAGCCTGATTTGTGCTTCTGTAACTCTGTGCTATGCAATGTCATAGATGTGCGTGTTACCCTTTAAAAGTCAATTTGCGGCAGGAACAGTGGCTTTTTCTGGATTAATTTGTCCCTCAACGACTTAACTTCTTTATACAATCATCAACCACCCAAACCAATGGTAAGTGCAATTTCCTCCTGGTCGTTTGAGCATCTTTTTCTGACTCTGTGGTATAAATTTGGTCATATTTGCAGACTTTTCTGCCAAACGCATTTGATCCATGATTGACATGTAATCAGCGGGGCACTGCAAAAACTATTAAAATATGATGGGAGAGGAAGGAGTGAAAACATCAAAGTGACAAATCATAGCCTTTTGTGGTCTCAGTAATTTAGCAGGTGCACATCATCTGCTCTGTGTAAGCCTGATCCTGTCAGATCTCAGAAGCTAAGCAGTGCGGGACCTGGTTAGTACTTGGATGGGAGACCTCTTTGGAACACCAGCGGCTGTGTGTGTTTCTCCAGGTAACACTGGAGTTGCATCAGGAAGGGCATCCGGTGTAAAACGTGTGCCAAATATCGATGCGGATCTGGTTGTATCCGCTGTGGCGACCCTGAACACAAAAAACGGGAGCAGCCGAATGGATCAATCAATCAATCAATTTTTTTTTATATAGCGCCAAATCACAACAAACAGTTGCCCCAAGGCGCTTTATATTGTAAGGCAAGGCCATACAATAATTATGTAAAACCCCAACGGTCAAAACGACCCCCTGTGAGCAAGCACTTGGCTACAGTGGGAAGGAAAAACTCCCTTTTAACAGGAAGAAACCTCCAGCAGAACCAGGCTCAGGGAGGGGCAGTCTTCTGCTGGGACTGGTTGGGGCTGAGGGAGAATGAATGGATGACAACAACATCATCATGGAGGGTTCACAGCCCTGCAAATGATCTAAAGCTTTTTGGTTCATCACCCCCAGGGGATATATGTGAAAGTTTTTTTTGTTTGTTTTTTTTTTCCCCATTTTATACGTATAATGGATTTCGATTATAACGGACAAAATTCACTGGTCCACGTGAATCCATTATATGCAGGTTTTACTGTGTGTTATTTGAAGGTACTCTGACATAGCGCAGAACTTTGAGAATATTTCAGAAGTTAGACTTTTAGTCCAAAATATTGAGTAATCCTTCAGTCTTTATGAGATCAAAACACCAGTTGTCAAAAAAAAAAAACAGGTAGACCTGTTCAGTGTTGCAACAGCTTTCACTTAACTTTTTTTTCCAGAAGTTGGCATTTTAGTAAAGTTTTACCCAGTTGAGAAAAGTTCACATTTGGATTGATTATTTAGGCTGTTGGTTCTTGTTGTGCACTAACGTGCCACAGACGTGACTCCCCTCGTTCTGCTCCTTTTCAGCCAAAGTCTTAGGAATCGCAACCCTGTCATCTCAGTGTAACAGTCACTGACATGCTGCATGTTTTACTTACACTTTGGTATTCATTTTGATTCCATATACTAACTGAAGGAAAATCTTTTTAGCATTTCATATTTAGGTGATCTTTACCCAGTAATATTGAGTTACTTTTGTGCTTTGTGGAGAGAACCCTTTTTTAATGTAAAACATGGAGCAGCTGCATGTTTGTTCAGACCTTTTTGGCAGCATGTTCTGTAGTTTTTCTTCTGTGATTCACTCAACCTTTAAAATGGTGGCTCCACGCTGTTGTGTATTTGAGTTGGAGATGTCTTTGGTTGTCACTTGCTCTTTGCAGAAGAGGTTCTAGTCATTGATGCAAGGCTTGCGGGGTAGACTGCTACTTCCTGCCTCTTCATTATTCTGCTTGTTGTGTGTGGCAGTCACTTTCAGTGGCCTGCTTCCTCTTATGTGACTTTGGATAACCGCAAGTGGGCAAGCCTTTCTCATATCGTTTGCTGAACTTCACTGTGTGTGTTAAACACGAAAACTTCAATTAATTTGCATATGTGATCTTCTGTTTATGTGGTAGTAGGTATCTGCCCATCTCATGAGACAGTAGTGTGTCGGGTGTGTCGATATTCCCTTTCACTGGATCCTCTTTTGTCTGGAAGCTTCATGCCGTGTAAACGCTGCCCTTTTGATGTGCTCCTTGATTGTCCTTCAGCTGCCACATTCCTTGGCTACTTATTTCCAAGTATCTGTGTCGATGCTGCTCTCTTTTGTATTCCCTCTTGCAGGCATCTTTGAAGCGCAGTTATGCGTGAACATGTAGTCTTGGACTACTGGTGAGCTCCCCATGTCTTTTGGGATGCAGCCATCATCCACACGATGCAGGTGGCCGAACCTGCGCAGGTGTTGTTGGGTCAGGAGAACATAGATGCTCGGCATCCCTGGTGTTGGTGGCTTGGTGTTGATTGTCAGCATGCCATTTGTCCACACCCTCTTGCTGAGCTTGGACATAACTGCTTTAGTGATCCTGGTGCCAATTTCTTTTTCTCATGTAGTCTTGGACTACTGGTGAGCTCCCCATGTCTTTTGGGATGCAGCCATCATCCACACGATGCAGGTGGCCGAACCTGCGCAGGTGTTGTTGGGTCAGGAGAACATAGATGCTCGGCATCCCTGGTGTTGGTGGCTTGGTGTTGATTGTCAGCATGCCATTTGTCCACACCCTCTTGCTGAGCTTGGACATAACTGCTTTAGTGATCCTGGTGCCAATTTCTTTTTCTAGGAACCTGTGTTTTCCTCGTGCTGATTGTCAGTGTAATAAAACACTGTGAGGATCATCTTTCCTTGAAATGTCTTGCAGGCATCCATTTCAAAATGAGCAAATATTTGCCCAAAAACAATAGTTTATCAGATTGAACATTAAATATCTTGCCTTTGTGGTGTATTCAGTTGAATATAGGTTGAAGAGGATTTGCAGATATGGGTTTTTGATTAATTAATCAAAAACCCAGACAGAGCTTTAATTCATTTGAAAGCTTGACTCTTAGTCTTGTCCATCCAAATTGGAAGTCCCAAAAACCAGTTTTATTTGTTATTATCTATCGTCCACCTGGTTGTTACTGTGAGTTTCTCTGTGAATTTTCAGACCTTTTGTCTGACTTAGTGCTTAGCTCAGATAAGATAATTATAGTGGGCGATTTTAACATCCACACAGATTCTGAGAATGACAGCCTCAACACTGCATTTAATCTATTATTAGACTCTATTGGCTTTGCTCAAAATGTAAATGAGTCCACCCACCACTTTAACCATATCTTAGATCTTGTTCTGACTTATGGTATGGAAATAGAAGACTTAACAGTATTCCCTGAAAACTCCCTTCTGTCTGATCATTTCTTAATAACATTTACATTTACTCTGATGGACTACCCAGCAGTGGGGAATAAGTTTCATTACACTAGAAGTCTTTCAGAAAGCGCTGTAACTAGGTTTAAGGATGTGATTCCTTCTTTGTTCTCTAATGCCATATACCAACACAGTGCAGAGTAGCTACCTAAACTCTGTAAGTGAGATAGAGTATCTCGTCAATAGTTTTACATCCTCATTGAAGACAACTTTGGATGCTGTAGCTCCTCTGAAAAAGAGAGCTTTAAATCAGAAGTGCCTGACTCCGTGGTATAACTCACAAACTCGTAGCTTAAAGCAGATAACCCGTAAGTTGGAGAGGAAATGGCGTCTCACTAATTTAGAAGATCTTCACTTGGATCTTCAGCCTGGAAAAAGAGTCTGTTGCTCTATAAAAAAGCCCTCTGTAAAGCTAGGACATCTTTCTACTCATCACTAATTGAAGAAAATAAGAACAACCCCAGGTTTCTTTTCAGCACTGTAGCCAGGCTGACAAAGAGTCAGAGCTCTATTGAGCTGAGTATTCCATTAACTTTAACTAGTAATGACTTCATGACTTTCTTTGCTAACAAAATTTTAACTATTAGAGAAAAAATTACTCATAACCATCCCAAAGACATATCGTTATCTTTGGCTGCTTTCAGTGATGCCGGTATTTGGTTAGACTCTTTCTCTCCGATTGTTCTGTCTGAGTTATTTTCATTAGTTACTTCCTCCAAACCATCAACATGTCTATTAGACCCCATTCCTACCAGGCTGCTCAAGGAAGCCCTACCATTATTTAATGCTTCGATCTTAAATATGATCAATCTATCTTTGTTAGTTGGCTATGTACCACAGGCTTTTAAGGTGGCAGTAATTAAACCATTACTTAAAAAGCCATCACTTGACCCAGCTATCTTAGCTAATTATAGGCCAATCTCCAACCTTCCTTTTCTCTCAGAAATTCTTGAAAGGGTAGTTGTAAAACAGCTAACTGGTCATCTGCAGAGGAATGGTCTATTTGAAGAGTTTCAGTCAGGTTTTAGAATTCATCATAGTACAGAAACAGCATTAGTGAAGGTTACAAATGATCTTCTTATGGCCTCGGACAGTGGACTCATCTCTGTGCTTGTTCTGTTAGACCTCAGTGCTGCTTTTGATACTGTTGACCATAAAATTTTATTACAGAGATTAGAGCATGCCATAGGTATTAAAGGCACTGCACTGCGGTGGTTTGAATCATATTTGTCTAATAGATTACAATTTGTTCATGTAAATGGGGAATCTTCTTCACAGACTAAAGTTAATTATGGAGTTCCACAAGGTTCTGTGCTAGGACCAATTTTATTCACTTTATACATGCTTCCCTTAGGCAGTATTATTAGACGGTATTGCTTAAATTTTCATTGTTACGCAGATGATACCCAGCTTTATCTATCCATGAAGCCAGAGGACACACACCAATTAGCTAAACTGCAGGATTGTCTTACAGATATAAAGACATGGATGACCTCTAATTTCCTGCTTTTAAACTCAGATAAAACTGAAGTTATTGTACTTGGCCCCACAAATCTTAGAAACATGGTATCTAACCAGATCCTTACTCTGGATGGCATTACCCTGACCTCTAGTAATACTGTGAGAAATCTTGGAGTCATTTTTGATCAGGATATGTCATTCAAAGCGCATATTAAACAAATATGTAGGACTGCTTTTTTGCATTTACGCAATATCTCTAAAATTAGAAAGGTCTTGTCTCAGAGTGATGCTGAAAAACTAATTCATGCATTTATTTCCTCTAGGCTGGACTATTGTAATTCATTAT
The DNA here is from genome assembly GCF_902500255.1 of Thalassophryne amazonica. Lineage (NCBI taxonomy): Eukaryota > Metazoa > Chordata > Actinopteri > Batrachoidiformes > Batrachoididae > Thalassophryne > Thalassophryne amazonica. The sequence continues at coordinate 65,160,209 of NC_047119.1, forward strand.
TATCAGGTTGTCCTAAATGTTCCCTAAAAAGCCTTCAGTTAATTCAAAATGCTGCAGCTAGAGTACTAACGGGGACTAGGAGAGAGCATATCTCACCCATACTGGCCTCTCTTCATTGGCTTCCTGTTAATTCTAGAATAGAATTTAAAATTCTCCTTCTTACTTATAAGGTTTTGAATAATCAGGTCCCATCTTATCTTAGGGACCTCGTAGTACCATATCACCCCAATAGAGCGCTTCGCTCTCAGACTGCAGGCTTACTTGTAGTTCCTAGGGTTTGTAAGAGTAGAATGGGAGGCAGAGCCTTCAGCTTTCAGGCTCCTCTCCTGTGGAACCAGCTCCCAATTCAGATCAGGGAGACAGACACCCTCTCTACTTTTAAGATTAGGCTTAAAACTTTCCTTTTTGCTAAAGCTTATAGTTAGGGCTGGATCAGGTGACCCTGAACCATCCCTTAGTTATGCTGCTATAGATGTAGACTGCTGGGGGGTTCCCATGATGCACTGTTTCTTTCTCTTTTTGCTCTGTATGCACCACTCTGCATTTAATCATTAGTGATCGATCTCTGCTCCCCTCCACAGCATGTCTTTTTCCTGGTTCTCTCCCTCAGCCCCAACCAGTCCCAGCAGAAGACTGCCCCTCCCTGAGCCTGGTTCTGCTGGAGGTTTCTTCCTGTTAAAAGGGAGTTTTTCCTTCCCACTATAGCCAAGTGCTTGCTCACAGGGGGTCGTTTTGACCGTTGGGGTTTTACATAATTATTGTATGGCCTTGCCTTACAATATAAAGCGCCTTGGGGCAACTGTTTGTTGTGATTTGGCGCTATATAAAAAAAAAAAATTGATTGAAATTGAATTGAATTGATTACCTCCGCCAAGGAGGTTATGTTTTTGGTCGGGTTTGTTTGTTTGTTTGTATAACTCAAAGTTTTGAATGGATTTTTGATGAATTTTGTGGAGTGGTTTGAAATGACAAGAGGAACAAGTGATTAAATTTTAGTGGTGATCCGGATCACGATCCGGATCCCGATGCTAACGCGTTAGCAAATCTATGGCATTTTCAATGTTAAAAGTTAGCATTAAGCAGTTGCAGCTGTCATCACGTTCGGGTGCATTTGTTTTCAGATTGTAATATTTCTTAAATTTATTTTTGTTTATATATTAATAATCTAATGATTATTATATACAATTTTAGAGAAACAGACAAAAAGAAATAGATCACTGTGCCAAGGAGGGAATCTCTTTAGGGTCAGTGACCCTATGGCCTTGTTTAGAGAAGTGTTTCATAAATGTTAAAAATTCATATATTTGCAGTTTAGTTGAATAATAAATTGAATTTTGTCTCATTTGTTTTTGTCTATAAGCACATGCAATATCAATATCAGTGCTCAGATGACAGTAGCTTCTGGGAAAGGTGCAATAAACTGTGATGCCAAGCGCTAAGGATACATGCTATCCAGTCACAGCAGATGAAACTTTTTTACTACTGAGCAAACATCATTATTACACTTTTTTAGGTTTAATGATTCCACAGCGTGTAGATGTTATGGCGTCAGTGACCCCATGGCCTTGGCGGAGGTTTGCACTCTCTGAGTGCTTCTAGTTCTGTTTTTATTTACAGTGGGGTAAAAAGTATTTAGTCAGTCCCTGATTGTGCAAGTTCTCTTAGAAAGATGAGAGAGGTCTGTAATTTTCATCATAGGTACAGTTCATCTATGAGAGACAAAATGAGGAAAAAAAATTCCAGGAAAACGCATTGTAGGATTTTTAAAGAATTTATTTGTAAATTATGGTGGAAAATAAGTATTTGGTCAATAACAAAAGTTCAACTCAATACTTTGCAACATAATCTTTGTTGCAATGACAGAGGTCAAGCGTTTCCTGTAAGTCTTCACAAGGTTTGCACACACTGTAGCTGGTATTTTGGCCCATTCCTCCATGCAGATCTCCTCTAGAGCAGTGATGTTTTGGGGCTGTCACTGGGCAACATGGACTTTCAACTCCCTCCACAAATTTTCTATGGGGTTGAGGTCTGGAGACTGGCTTGGCCACTCCAGGACCTTGATATGCTTTTTATGGAGCCACTCCTTCTTGCCAGAGCTGTGTGTTTGGGATCGTTGTCATGCTGGAAGACCCAGCCACATTGCATCTTCAATGCTCTCACTGAAGGAAGGAGGTTTTGGCTTAAAATCTCATGATACATGGCCCCGTTCATTCTTCCCTTAACACAGATCAGTCGTCCTGTCCCCTTTGCAGAAAAACAGCCCCAAAGCATGATGTTTCCACCCCCATGCCTCACAGTAGGTATGGTGTTCTTGGGATGCAACTCAGCATTCGTCTTCCTCCAAAAATGACTAGTTGAGTTTTTACCAAAATGTTCTATTTTGGTTTCATCTGACCACATGATATTCTCCTAATCCTCTTCTGGATCATCCATATGCTCGCTGGCAAACTTCAGACGGGCCTGAACACGTACTGACTTAAGCAGGGGGACATGCCTGGCACTGCAGGATTTGAGTCCCTCTCTGCGTAGTGTGTAGCCTTTGTTACTTTGGTCCCAGCTCTCTGCAGGTTATTCATCAGGTCCTCCGTGTAGTTCTGGGATTTTGGTTCACCGTTGTCATGATCATTTTGACCCCACGGGATGACATCTTGCATGGAGCCCCAAATCGAGGGAGATTATCAATCGTCTTGTATGTTTTCTGTTTTCTTACAATTGCTCCCACAGTTGATTTATTCACACCAACCTGCTTGACTATTGTAGATTCACTCTTCCCAGCCTGGTGCACATCTACAATTTTCTTCCTGGTGTCCTTCAACAGCTCTTTGGTCTTGGCCATAGTTGAGTTTGGAGTCTGACTGTTTGAGGCTGTGGATAGGTGTGTCTTATACAGATAACGAGTTCCAACAAATGCCATTAATACAGGTAACAGGTGGAGGACAGAAGATCTTCTTAAAGAAGTAGTTAGAGGTCTGTGAGAGCCAGAAATCTTGCTTGTTTGTACGTGACCAAATACTTATTTTCCACCATAATTTACAAATAAACTCTTTAAGAAGCCCTCCTATTCTGCACTCTTTACCTGTATTTATTGCACCAGTTTGAACTTGTTACCTGTATTAAAAAAAAAAGACATCTGTCCACACACTCAGTCAATCACACTCCAACCTATCCACCATGGCCAAGACCAAAGAGCTGTCTAAGGACACCAGGGACAAAACTGTAGACCTGCACAAAGCTGGGATGGGCTACAGGACAACAGGCAAGCAGCTTAGTGAGAAGGCAACAACTGTTGGCGTAATTATTATACAATGGAGGAAACACAAGATGACTGTCAGTCTGGGGCTCCATGCAAGATCTCGCCTCGTGGGGTAAAGATGATTCTGAGAAAGCCAAGAACTACACGGAAGGACCTGGTCAGTGATCTAAAGAAAGCTGGGACCACAGTCGCAAAGATTACTTTGGTAACACACAATGCCGTCATGGTTTAAAATCCTGCAGGGCAGCAAGGTCTCTCTGCTCAAGCCAGCACATGTTCAGGCCTGTTTGTGAGAAGGTCATGTGGTCAGATGAGATTAAGTTTCATATACATTCCTGGGTTTGGCGAACCAAAAATGTTTTTTTTTTTTTGTTTTTTTTATAAACCTTTATTTAATCAGGTTAGTCCCATTGAGATCGAGATCTCTTTACAAGGGAGACCTGGACAATTCAAAATTTTCTGATTCACCTAACCTGCCTGTCTTTAAATTGCTTTAGATCAGAGCCCCCCACATGGCTGTGAACCCTCTCCTCAACTTGATGCGCACCTGCTAAATGATTGACACAGCAAGGGCTGTAATTGGTCACCTTTCCACTTTCACTTCTTGCTCTCCTGTCATATTTTGAAAGTTTTTTTGCAGTGTGCATGCTGATTATATTAAAATCATGGATGAAATGGAGGAAAGTTTGGCAGAAAATCTGCAAACATGGCCACTTCGGAATTCTTTGACATAGTGGAAAGGAGACATACAGTTGTGTTCAAAATAATAGCAGTGTTTTAAAAAAAAAACTGAGTCAATTTCAAAATCCTTTTTAATAGCTTTTATTTACATACATGCAAATGGATTGGAAATGATGCACATTCTCTTCCAAATCAAAACACAAAGAAAATATCAAATTTATTATTTTACAGAAAGTGAAGAAAAAAGGAATATTAGGCAGTTCAAAAAACTAGTATCTGCATTTTTCTTTATAAACTCAAACATTCACTGTATAAATTGAAAAATGCATGAAGATGGTGTGTACTGGACCATTAATATCTCCCACTTCGCCGGTTCGTAAACTGAAGTTATGGTTCCTCATGTAAAGGGGGAAATCTAATTTTATATATGTATGTACATATCCTCTGAGTGTTGTTTTGTGGGACTTCACTGATTAAGCACTTCTCTAAATGACTCCTTCTGTGCCACTACCACCGTCTGTTACCGATACTGATTTCTGTCTTGACTCTTGTAGAGAAGAAGACAAGACTTTCTTCTCTACAAGAGTCAAGACAGACGTCAGGCTACCAGAGCAAGAATTTTAGCTGAGGAAGCTTCTGCGATTTGAAGCGAAACGTCCTCGCGTCAAGCAACCCAGTCCAGTCGAAGATTCAAGCTTCTCTTATATGGTTTTCTTTGTTTTCTGTATTTCTTTTGGTATTAAGGTAGTTATTATATTTTTAGTTTCATTCTTATTCTCACTTTCCTTTGTTCTTTCTTGGTATGTGCATGTAGAACTGGATTTAGCCGGTTTGTACCACTTAGGATAAAGAGAGTTAGGTTACAATTATAAATCATATGTCTTCCGTTATTGTGCGGGCCTGGGGCAGGGGGATTGACCTCCCTTGAATGCCCACGGGGGCCAATAAGAGAAGGATTTTGCGAAATAAGGTCCGCCTCTGTTTCACATATGTAATCCTGTATAAAAACTGCTTGTATCCATTGTCTGGGGTTCTGTAAGAGCGGATCTTGTCTGTAAGAGAAGTTCTTGCAGGGCCCAGGTCTGATTATTTTTGCTGTGACTTTGATTAAATTTAGAAAGTGCGGAAAACTTCGAATTTGTGCTTTGTAAAGGGCAGTATTACAGAAAGAACTGGGGGAAGATTTAACAATGCATTACGTCAGGCTTTGCAACCGAATTGTGAGCTTAAGTAGCTGATTGTCCAATATTTTGGAAACATGTATGTAAAAGGTAAAAATTTCATGGTCTAAGTTCATTCTAGAGCTATTTGGTATATTTAGAGTGTAGTTTATGTATTGTGCAATAAATAACATTCTATCATAAGAAGAACTTGGTGTTGGAGATTTTCTCATGTCTCATAAATTGTATATTTAGAGAAAGCTGAAGTGGCAGGAAACGGCCTCCATTTGTACTTGAAACAGTCAACATGCTAGCGCTTCCACCTCTGGTGATGATTTCCACCACTATACTAAAAAGTTCTGGGGAGAACCCTGACTAAATTTTGACACCCTTTTGACGCATTTTACTACAGGCAAATATCGGCCTCAGATATTTGTATCAGCCTCCAAACCTTGTCAGTAATCGGTATTGGCCCTTAAAAATCCATATAGGTCGACCCCTACACTGAACTTATATTTCTTTCTTTAGTTATATTATGTGGTTATATTTAGTTGTATAACCACAGTTTCTGGGAACTGCTTCACATCTGTGTTGCATGGAGTTGACCAACTTCTGGCACCTGTGAACAGGTATTCCAGCCCAAGACAATTGGACTACAATTCCTCTGCATGTCTTGGTTTGCCTCAGAAACAGCATTTTTGATGTTACCCACAAGTTTTTGATTGGATTAAGGTCCTGGGATTGGGCTGGCCACTTCATAATGCTAATCTTGTTGATCTGCAACCAAGATACTGCTCACTTGCTGGTGTGTTTGGGGTCATTATCTTGTTGAAGCATCCATTTCAAGGGTATTTCCTCTTCAGGTACTTTGATGCATTCAGACTGTTCCATGATCCCTGGTATGTAATAAATAGGCTCAACACCACAGTATGAGAAACATCCCCATATCCTGATGCTTGCTCCACCATGCTTCACTGTCTTCACAGTGTTCTGTGGCTAGAATTCGTTTTTTTGGTCATCTGACAAACTGTCTGTGGCCCCTAGGCCAGTCAGTGTGTTCTTTGGCAAATTCTGATCTCTTCAACACATGTTCTTTCCACTATGGGACTTTGTGGGGGCTCCTTGCCCTTAGGTTGACTTCATATAAGTGTCTTCTGATTGTTACAGTACTCACAGGTAACTTTAGACCTCCTTTGATCACCCTGGAGCTGAGCATTGGGTGGTGGCTGAGTCTGTGACATTTTGGCTATTCTGCTATCCGTTTGAATGGCGGTTTTCTGTTTTTCTTCCACATCTTTCTAGTTTTCTTGCCATTTTGGGGTACTTCAGGTCATTTTAGCTGAGCTCTATCATTTTCTGCACTTCTTTATATGTTTTCTTCTCTCCAATCTACTTTTTAGTCAGAGTACACTGTTCTTCTGAACAATATCTGGAATGATCCATTTTACTCTGATTTTCAGAGAGAAATACATGGCAACCGGCTTGTACAACATTTGTTGCCTTTGTCCTTACAAAGTATAGGGCCACTAACCTTTTTAATATCTAAGGAATAAAATGAATTTTCATTGGCACCGCTATAATTTTATGTGAGTTTTATATTATGTAAAAGTTAGCGAGAAATAAACACTTCTAAAACTAAAAATACTGTTTTTGTAACCACATAACACCTCTGAAGTGATTTACAAGACCTCTCACGGATTGTGCACGCGACTTGGCTGTGCGTAATACCCGAGATCAAAGGTAACTTCAGGTCTTTTCAAATGCTCATGCTTGCACACATGCATATCCTCCTGCAGGCAGCCCTAAAAAGAAAACAGGATATATTCATTGTTTAATTCCCCCCAGATAAATATATTCTCTTCATTGAAATGAGCAGTAATTTTACAAGATGTTTATAAAATAAACCAGTATTATAATGCTTGGATTTCAGTAGAAACTAAATTTGGTCAGTTTCGTAAAATTTGGGTGTCACCTGTCTGATGCCTGTTTCTTTGTTGTTGGGTTTTTTTGGGGGGGGGGTTTTTCACAGAAAAAAATGCAGACACTGCTATTATTTTGAACAGCCTAATATTCCTTTGTCTTTCTGTAAAGTAATGCAGGCATGTGAGAATTGTGCATTTTTGCATATTTACGTATTTTTAAATTTCTGCCAGTTTTTTTTTTTTTTTTTTTTTTTCCGTGAGCTATAAATCTGTTTTGAAAGCGCATGTTAGATGTTGTTAAAAAAAAAAAAAAATACGACAATCATATGCTTATACAGGGCTATCGTAAATGGGTGTGAATTGCCGTAAATTGGTTTTGCGCCAAGCCAAACAAAATAAGTCAGTCTGCAGAAAGACAATAGAAAGGGACAAAATTGGTGACTTGAATGTCAGGAACATTGACAGAGAAGCAGTGTTGTGTGAGGTTCAGGTGAGTTGCTTTACTTACTTCTTGAGTAAATTAGTGTTTAAAGGACATGTCCCACATTATTTAACATCCTGATTAGCATGTATTCATGTCTATTCTATCAAGTCTATTCGTGCACGTGTTAATAAATTGTGGTTACTAATGTATTTTATTGGTAATTATTAGTGATCGAGAAACTGAAGCATTTTGAACCATAGAATCAATATGAAGCAATTGCGTTGAAATGGTTGTGTTTTGAAGCATTTGATACAACTAAATGTGATGACATCTGCTGGCCAATCTTGAACATAACACCTGCGTAGAACAAACACTGTTACGTATGTTAAATAATACACGTTCTGTGTGCATCTTGAAATTTTTGACTATATTTTTGTTAAGACATTAATAATATGGCTGTGTTATAATGTGGTTGTACCAAATGAAGGGGATTTGGGGGCGTCAAAGGTTTTTATTTAAAAGCAAGATCATTTTGGCGGTGTTAGGCTTGAGTCTGTTCCTCCTCTCTCCAGTTTTGGAGAAGAATCTCACATGGCACAGACGTTGCCGACAGCTGAAGATAGATTTTTGTCCAGCTTGTAAAGAGTTGGATAAACAGCTGCCTCCATCCTCCCTCTCTCTCCATCCTCCCTGTCTCTCACTGCAGAAAATGGTTCTGCGCTGGTGAAGCCCCCCCCACAAGGTCCCTCTTGACCCGTGGCCATTTTACAACCCCAATTTTAATGAAGTTAGGACGTTGTGTGAAATGTAAATAAAAACAGAATATAATGATTTGCAAATCCTCTTCAACCTATATTAATTTGAATACATCACAAACACAAGATATTTAATGTTCAAACTGATAAACATTATTGTTTTTGTGCAAATATTTGCTCATTTTGAAAGGGATGCCTGCAACATGTTTCAAAAAACCTGGGTCTGTGGTATGTTTACCACTGTGTTACATCACCTTTCCTTCTAACAACTCTCAATAAATGTTTGGGAACTGAGGACATTAATTGTTGAAGCTTTGTAGATGGAATTCTTTCCCATTCTTGCTTAATGTACGACTTCAGTTGTTCAACTGTTCAGTTGTCATTTTTTGCACTTCATAATGCGTCACACATTTTCAGTGGGCGACAGGTCTGGACTGCAGGCAGGCCAGTCTAGTACCCGCACTCTTTTATGAGGAAGCCACGCTGTTGTAACACGTGCAGAATGTGGCTTGGCATTGTCTTGCTGAAATAAACAGGGCCATCCCTGAAAAAGCCGTTGCTTGGATGGCAGCATGTGTTGCTCCAAAACCTGGATGTACCTTTCAGCATTGATGGTGCCATCACAGATGTGTAATTTGCTCATGCCATGGGCACTAACACACCCCCATACCATCACAGATGCTGGCTTTTGAACTTTGCGCTGGTAACAATCTGGATGGTCTTTATCCTCTTTTGTCCGGAGGACACGATGTCCATGATTTCCAAAAACGATTTGAAATGTGCTGGTTGTATATATATATATATATATATATATATATATATATGTGTATATATATGTATATGGGGTGGGCATTTATAAGCTTTGCTTCTACTCACCCCCTTTTTGGTCACTCGTCACTGTGGAATTGTCTTGTGTATCAGTTTTTGTTATTGTCGAGTTTGTGTGCCGAAATAAATAAATTCATTCAATTCAGTTCAATTCAAATGTGGACTCATCAGACCACAGCACACTTTTCCACTTTGTGTCTGTCCATTTCAAATGAGCTCGGGCCCAGAGAAGGCAGTGGCGTTTCTGGATGTTGTTGATGTATGGCTTTCACTTTGCATGGTAGAGTTTTAACTTGCATTTGTAGATGTCGCGACGAACTGTGTTAACTGACAGTGGTTTTCTGAAGTGTTCCTGAACCCATGCGGGATCGAAGGTCACGGATTCACGCAGTCACTGATGGTTTTCGGCCTTGCCGGTTCCGTGTAGAAAGTTCTCCAGATTCTCTGAATCTTCTGATTATATTATGGACTGTAGATGATGGAATCCCTAAATTCCTTGCAATTGAACATTGAGAAACATTGTTTTTAAACTGTTGGACTATTTTTCACGCAGTTGTTCACAAAGTGGTGATCCTCGCCCGATCTTTGCTTGTCAACGGCGGAGACTTTTGGGGATCCTCTTTTTATACCCAATCATGATACTCACCTGTTTCCAAATAACCTGTTCACCTGTGGAATGTTCCAAACAGGTGTTCTTGGAGCATTCATCAACTTTCCCAGTCTTTTGTTGTCCCTGTCCAAGCTTTTTTGAAACATGTTACAGGCATCCATTTCAAAAAACAAAAAAGTCTTATCAGTTTGAACATTAAATATCTTGTCTTTGTGGTGTATTCATTTGAATATACTTGTAGGTTGAACAGAATTTGCAAATCATTGTATTCTGTTTTTATTTACATTTCACACAACGTCCCACTTCTTTGGAATTGGAGTTGTAAGCATTTTTATTTGCCTCTCACATGCCTGTAATAACATATTTGATCACTTTTTCTTCATGTTTTGATTTGGACTACAATGTCCAGTGTTCCCAATGCATTTGCGTGTATGGAAATAAAACATATAAGGATTATTCACTATCTTTTTTTTCTTTTTTTTTTAAGCGCACTGCTATTATTTTAAACACAAACAACCATGCTGTAAGGAGCAAGTCCACCAGACACATCAGTCCCACATACCGTAAATGTCTGAAAAGGTGAAGTGAAAGAACCTTGTGTGCCTGTATTTAACGTGTTTGTGTTAGAATATTTGCTTTGACATCATGGCTTCACATTCTCTATTCAGAATAGAAAGTGTGGTGTAAGCAAATCTAACAGGCTAGGTTTTTTTTTTTTTTTTTTTTTTGCTGTGATCACATTGGGGAAATGTATCAAGTACTTACATAGTCAGTGCTGCTGTATGTAAAAGTTCTTTTCCTGATATGAATTTAACTTTGGCTGCCTGATTGTTGTGTGTGTGTGTGTGTGTGTCTGTCTGTATCTGTGTCTGTGTCTCCTCATGTAGAATACCAGCACCATGTGAGCATAGTCCCACTTTCTGCATTATTGGAAATCGGGACCAACTTCACAGCGACATGCAACATAATCAACACAAATGAAACTACAGCAGATGACTTGTTTTGGGAGTCATCTGGAATTGCTGTCCCCAAAGAACAATACACCAAGATCAACAGCTCAGCTCTTAATGTCACCTTGACTGTCACCAGTGAAATGGGTCCATGGTTAGTTTGTAAATCCAAGAACCCATCCTCGCCCTATGTTACCATGTATCCTGGCAGATTTTTCTATGTGATCCGGATCACCAAAGGCTGTAAGTTTAATGGTCATTATTTAAAGCCTTATATACATACACACACACTTTGAGTTGAAGGGATGTGATGACTGCCAAACTTGCTTGGCAGCAGTGAGTCCAAGTAGGGCTGAACAGTATTTGGGGGGGTGTAAAAACTGACATTACAATTTTTGTTTCTTTTTTTTTTTTCTGATCTATATTGTGATGTGACAAAATACAGTAATTTTCACACACATAACGTGAATGATTTGTTGTGGCCATTTGTCCCTGTCCACTGCGCAGTACACCAGGCTCATTACTCTTGTGGGTGGTTAGGGTTAGCCCCATGGCTGTAGACCCGGCCACGAGGCGCTTACTTGTCACATGCCCTCCCATGCTTGGCTTTGGTAGGAGGCCCTGGTTTCCTTTATCTAAGTGAGGTGAGTCCTTCTATTTTTGTGTCCATCACGAAGCCTCTTTTTGTGGATGATGTGCTCACGTTGGCTTCATCAGACTGTGACCTCTGACGTACACTGGGCAGGTTTGAGGCAGAGTGTGAAGTGGCTGGAAGCCAGCAACTCCAAATCTGAAACCATGGCCCTTTGTCAGAAAAAGGTGGGTTGGCTTCTCTGGGTCAGGGGTGAATTATTGCCCTGATTGCATAAATTCAAGTATCTCAGGATCTTGTTCACAATTGACTGTAAGATGGAGCATGATGTTGACAGATTGGTTGAGGCTGTATCTGAGGTCCTGTGTACACTCTACTGGGTTGTCATGAAGAAAGAGCTGAACCAGATGACAAGACACTGTCATGAGCTTTGGGTAATGATCAAAAAGACAAGTGGCAGAAATGAGATTCCTCCTTCTGGTATCTGGGACAGGGTGAAAAGCTCAAATATCCACGAGGGAGTAGAACCACTGCTCCTTCACCTCAAAAGAAGCCAGCTGAGTTGGCTTAGGCATCTGGTGAGAATGCATTCATGTCCCTAGAGAGGTCTTCCAGGCACGTCCAACTGAGAGGAGGCCCAGGGGATGACCAAGACACACTGAAGTGATTATAATTTCCAGTTGTCTTAGGAACACCTCTGTGTCCCCCAGAAAGAGTTACTGGACTCATCAGAGTCTAGGGATATGTGGGTAGAGCTGCTTGGTCTGCTGCCACCGCAAGTTGAATACTTCTATTTGGAAAAATAAGTCATTCTATAATGATGAGTGTAATATTGTGACTGTGCACAGAATATAACAACTAAATAAAGCTGAATAAAGCAGCAAGGAACTCTCAACACATGACCTGTTTTTAGTTTATATCTTCCTTTCTGGATCTGAAGTAATTTCATGCAACTGATGGTGATTTTTATTTTATTTTTTTGTACTTTTCAACTCTGCATTGCCATCGAGACACAGAGGTTTTCACTGTCAAATGCAACACAAAGAAATCACCCATTCCTTGGAGTGATGGAAAGGACCACAGTTGATCCATGATTACAGTTTTGCACATATAAGAACCGGGGAGTAATTCTTAAACTGACAGTGAATTGTTTTGAAGTAATAACTGTAAATCTTAATGCAGACTTGCAGTGAATTCCACCTGCAAGTGGAAGGAAAGCAGCTGCACATTTAAGGTTTAAACAGGTTAAAAGCAAACAACCTCTGCAGCCTGATATAGATACTGCCGACTTCTGCTCTATTCCAGGCTCAGTGTGCATCGAGCCCATTTTTCCTTCAAGTACAGAAAAGAGAACGGAGTGTGTGAGCAGCATTTCATTTTTCTCTACTGATCACATCAGTGCTTTTTTCATGCCGTCTGAGCTCACTGAGCCGAACGTGGGCGGAGCTCGGGAGACAGTATTGAGTTTTGTTGAGGTGTCTGCTTGCTTGTGAGGACTAGGGCTTGCCAAGCTGCAGCAGTCAGATGAGGTGCAATGCCACGTGTTGTGTCTGACACTTCAATACCTAGCAAGAGGAAACCAGCTCGAGTGTTGCCATGGATACGTGATGTCACACATCACAGGTCCGCAGATTGGGAACTGCATAACTGTTTCTGTCACATCACACTATGTTATCACCAGTATTCTTTGTCGCTGCAAACATCTGTAGCAAATTTAATGTGATCATTTACAGGCCAAGCCCAACCATTTTAACATTTGATGGAAGTCGGTTAATTTGTTTTTCAAGTAACAGATAAACCAACAGATGGTGTTCTGCAGAAGATGCATTTGGCAGGTGTGCTTTTCTGGTGGGTTAATGATGGTCAGTGTTGTCTCCACCACAGTTTTTAAACTTTGCTCTGTAGGTCTTTGAGCAGCGTATGGATGTATCTTTGTAATGTCATAAGGGTAGATGAAGAACAACAAGAAGTTATTTGGGTCTGGAGCTGCTTCAGAATAGTAAATTAACTCTTTCCTGATGCAAGAATCATCTCTTTCCAGGAAATCATCAAAAATAGTCCTATTTTTTGAGTTATCATGTCATAGATGGCAGCAGTTCAGTAATTCTGTCTGTTGCCTTCCGTTTGAGAGTTAAATGCTGTTTACGCTAAAACTGTATGTGTGGAACTCTTTGACATGTCTATAATAAAATTAGGCTGAGTGAGGGATGCCCACTGATTTAATGGTATTAAAAATAGTTTGTGTGGCGCATAACCAAATGTTGCAGATTGTTGTACATTATAAATAATTAAAAACTAGAAGTAATAAAAGATAAATAAAATGGTGCAAAAAATTAATAATCACAATTGACCAAAACAACACTGAAAGTTTTTGTTTTAAATCTAATGGAATAGGTGGGCATGCTTCACTATATGCAACATAAGATGGTTAATACAAGTCTGACATTCATTAAGATTGAACACTAGTACAGACTTCTTACTGTAAGGCATTCAGAGGCTGCATCCTCATTGTACATGCACTCATTAGTTACCTCCATCAATGATGTTTTCACCAGCATTTGGCTGTTAACGAAATAACTCAGAAGGTAATTAACAAATTTCCATGTAATTTGGTGTGTAGATGAATACTGTTCCCAGAAATAAGTGGTTCAGTTTTGGATGTGATCCGGAATATATTCTGGAAATGAAATTAAGAAGGTCTGGCACATGGTAACATTTTCCTAAAAAAAAAAAAAAAAAAAAAAAAAAAAAAAAAAAGTTGGTAAAATTTTATGAGCTCATTGATAATGTCCCAGAAAGTGAGGTGTTTTGAATTGGATCCAAAACACATTTTGGATCCAGAAGTTTTAAGCAGTAATGCAGTATTTGCATTGCCTAATGCATATAATAGTTTTAAAGTGCCAATATTATTTCTGAGACAGTGTATCATCTGCAAAAAAGATGGTTTTGTAACAGGTCTATGTAGCTGTGCTAATGCACCGAATTCTAGTCCACAAAATAAATGGCAAATTACCTTATGCCTTTTGAGTTGTTCCATCATTTTTAAGTCAACCGCTGTACACACAGATTATGTAGTTTTCAGCTTTGTTTCCTCTCTCCCTTCCCTAATTTCAGATCGCCCTGAAAAGCCTGCAAATCTTTCCTGTGTGGCTGTTCAGGAGAAGTCCGTCTTTAACAAAATCAGCTGTTTTTGGAACCCAGGAACAGACAGAAACACTGAAATTCATACAACCTACACTCTGAAGGTTATAGTATTTTAGTGAGTATACTCCAACTTCCTGGAAGTGCATTTTGTCTGGAGTTGTTTTGACATTGCAGTAATGCACACTTGAGTAAAACTCATACCTGGACAAAAATTGGCGTGAAATATTCAGAGAATGAAAGGATGTATTTACATAAATATATTATTTAGACTGTCACTAATGTTTCACTGACATGCCAGAACAAACTTCAGGTGTTTCATTCAGTCATTGACGACTGCCCACCTGACAACAAACCTCTGTGAGTGTGAGAGAGAGAGAAACAGCATCACAATTCATTTTTCATCTCACCTGATTTGAATCTTCACACATTCGTATTAATTTTTAACTGATTTGCGATGCATTGCCGCATCCTTACTGTTGACCAATTGAAAATCTGACATAGTGGGAGAAAAACTGAAACTCAGTAATTACTGTTGTTAAACAGGTTCATATGTTAATAAAGTTCACATTCTGACTGATGTGACACACACACACATACATTCATTTTGTAAACTCTCTTATTCCAGTCAAGAGCCAGGCAGAGCTTGAACCTGTCCCAGCGATTGTTGGGCGAAAGGCCCTGGATGGGTCACCAGTCTACCGCAGGGCGACATGTAGAGACTGATAAACACAGTTACTCTCACTCATATCTGCCGACGCTCAGAAATGACACCGCTGACAGTCCAAAATGATGCATGCACAGTGAAGGCAGGACGGAGCAATTTTTAAGGGGGACCGTTTGGTCGGCAACGCCGGAACACCCAGAGTGAACCCATACAAACACTTGGAAAACATGCAAACTCCACACAGAAAGGACCAGGTCAGAAGTGAACCTGGGACATTCTCGCTGTGTGGCAACGGTGCTAATCACAAAGCCGAGGTGTGCTTAAAAAAGAAAAAGGCCATATGGCATAAAATTTGTGTATAATTTTGAAGTACAGACAGCAAGTATACAAGCACTGTTGGTGCCATCACCCCGTTTTATTGCATTAAAGCTAGAAAAATTAGGTGAATGTTGGGGAAAATAGTCTGCTTGTTACAGTAGGTTGGGTTGACTTTTGCAAGACCGCTTCAAAAACAAGCTGGTCTTTAACTCCGTGTTAATTCATTCAGTCTATTTCAAAGTGTCAAATGTAAGAACAGATTTTTCTGGTGCCAGTAATATATGTATGCAAGATTTACATATTGGCAAAATTGTCCAAAATGGCAATTTTTAAAGCAGTTGTAGTGTTGATGTAGTTGTTTTAAAATTTAAAACAATATAATGTCTTGTTGTGTTTTTATAGTTGCTGGTTTTGACTTTGATGTCCTGAATGGTATTAAAATAATTTCTCAACAGTTATAAGAACTTCAGTGTGGTGGCAAAGGAAAATAACCGTGCCCAGGTGGCACTGGGGACATTCCCTCATCACATGAATATGGATATCTGGGTGGAGGCGGAGAATAAACTGGGAAAAGAAGAGTCCAGTCATTTGAAAGAAGAAGCTGAAATGTTTGGTAAGAACACTTATTCTTTTATTAGTTTATTAAGTCAATCCATGGTCAGCAATGGATTTTGTTTTCTCAGAAATAAAACTTCAAACGTATGACATAAATGCACACCTTCGCTGTATGTCTTTAGTTTAAAAAGGGGGGTGATAAGACACACAACAGATATGAAGGTAGATTGGATTTTGAATATCGATAAATGTAGACTGACAGACTGCATTACAGTCGTTATCAGGACGCATAACACGTCTTGCACATGGTAGAGCAAAAACTATTATTCAGTGTACAAACTGGAAAAGTACGGACTTCTTAAATGTTTGAAGGCAAAGTTGGCATGTCAGTGCTATCTGCCATGTGGATTTGCGGGTCAGGCCCACATCTTACAGCTGCATCGTTACGACTCACATGGGCCTCACGGGGCTTGAACCCCGTGTGTACCTGCTGGCAGGTCTAGTTCTTGTCATTGTTGCCTTTTAGAACCCTTTAATTTGTGAATACCATACTGCGAATACCAGGAGTGTGTAAAACAGCTGAAATGATGCCACGGTAGTAATAATAATAATAATTTTATTTATGAAGCTTTTTCGGTCAAAGTGCTGTACAGGCAGTAAAAACAAACACAGACCGTAAGATACAAACCAAAAAATACTTGAAAAATCAAAATAACTCAAGAAACATAAAGCGTAAACAAGTGGGTCTTTTGCTTTGCTTTAAAAGCATCCACAGAGACTGCCAGTCTAATGTCCACAGGAAGAGCTTTCCACAGCTTCAGTGCCCAGACCTAAATGCTCGCTCACTAACAGTCTTTTTCTTGACCTTCAGAATAACCAAAAGTCCAGTTCCCTGAGAATGGAGGTTACGGGAAGGTGCATAAGTGTTTACAAGATCCTTTAGATAAGAAGGTGCAAGTCCATTTACAATTTTCTAAGTTAATAAAAGCACCTTAAAATCAGCATGAAACTAACAAGGACGCCAAAGGAGAGAGGCCAGCACCTGGGTAATATGCTCGTGTTTCCCTGCCCTTGTCAGAATACGAGCAGCAGCATTTTGTAACATCTGCAAGTAGGGATGGGTATCGAGAACCGGTTCCTTTCGGGTATCGTTAAGAAATGATTCGATCCACCGACATCAATAAGCTTTGTGCTTAACGATTCTGTTATCGGTCCTTCAGAGTGGCCGTTGTTTTTGGGGGTGTTTGTCAGGAAAATGATAATTTCTCTACATTGATTACAGACCCTGCAGCGGGTCTGTAATCAACTTTTCTGCAGCGTGGCTTTGTTTTGAACCTTGAACCAATCGAAGCAGTGGTTCGCAGATTGAAGCAATGCTTCGATCTATTGCTTCGTTTATTCTTTCTTTCTTTCGCTTAATTTTCCCCCGCTAAAACCCTAAAGAGCATACGTCTGTTAGTATTATTTACCTTTTCTATGTTAAACTGACCTGTTATGGTCTTCTGAAACAGTTAATAGATGTATTTTATAACTTAAAAACGGGAACGATGCTAATGCGTTAGCATGTCTGTGGCATTTTCATTGTTAAAAGTTAGCATTAAGCAGTTGCAGCTGTCATCACGTTCGGGTGCATTTGTTTTTAAATTGTAATATTTCTTAAATTTATTTTTGTTTATATATTAATAATCTAGTTATATATAATTTTAAAGAGAGACAAAAAGAACCTGAATAGAAACACAACAGAAAATATAAAGCAACTAACAATGAACATACATAAATAAATAAATACATACATACAGAAATAAATAAGTGCTTCCTGTGAACACCTAGTGACTCTTATACCTCCATTTCATCCCTGTCTTATTTAAGTTTGACAGTTTGTTTTGGTCAAACC
Source organism: Thalassophryne amazonica (assembly GCF_902500255.1). Lineage (NCBI taxonomy): Eukaryota > Metazoa > Chordata > Actinopteri > Batrachoidiformes > Batrachoididae > Thalassophryne > Thalassophryne amazonica. The sequence continues at coordinate 65,177,959 of NC_047119.1, forward strand.
ATATTTTCATTGTGTTAATTTCTTCAGTGATTTCCTCCAGAACTATCTGCCAAACTAGAAAACTGCTGCATCCTAGTAAGAGCAGAGTACTACTGGAATGTATTTGAATAAGGAAAGTTATTTTTTTTCCTCACCTAAATGGATGCTGCACTCACTGCAGTTTATTGTCTGGAATAGCCCCAGATTGCATTTCAGAGCTTCTAGAATTGAAACATTTTCGTGCAGGTGGTGTTGGGGGGTAATTTTGGGTTTCAGCTTTTTTTGTTTTTCAACACTTTCATCCCTGAATATGTGAAATCGTGAGTCACTTTTATGCGGATTAAAGTTACTAACTGGGACTCCTGTCTTGTTGCAAGGAAGAAACAAGAATTGTCCTCCGTTCTGGTCGCACAGCTCCAAACGCTGCGCGGCTCTCTGCCGAGTCAAGTTAGAACGATAGAGTCCAGTCGGAATTAATAACTTCAAAGCGAAACACTGTTTTGTTTATTTTTATTTATGTCCAGAGATCAAGGATACAGTAACCAATTTCATATTTATTTACTTTGACTCAATGAAATACATAGAAAACCTGTAAAGCCTACTTTTAGTACAAAATTCACGAGGTATCGATAAGGGAATCGATAAGGAATCGGATCGATAAGCAGAATCGATAATGGCATCGATATCGATAAAATCTTATCAATACCCATCCCTATCTGCAAGGCACGAAAGCTTTTCTTCATGAGTCCTGACAGAAGCACATTGCAGTAGTCCAGGTGAGATGTCACAAAAGCATGAATGAGGATTTCTGCATCTCTGTCAGACAGGATTGATCTATTCTTAACAATCCTAAGATGAAAGAAAGAGAGTCTGGTCAAATATAACGAGGAGCACAGAGGCGGCTCTCCAGGAACCCGTGGTTTGGGTCTAGCTGGTCTGGTGCATTACAGGTGGACAGCAGCCTGGCGCACAACTGCAGAACTGTGCTGGAGCATCTATTTTTGGACTGCATTAAAAAAAAAAGGGGACATCTTTAAATGCTGCTGTGAATCTGTGAATTGAAAACCCACACTTTAAAGGGACCAGGTGTGGGAGGGCTGGAGGTTTGGACCAAACTCATGCCTAAACGTGCGCCAACATGGCGTTATCATGGCACTACGTGGCTTAGTGTGGCTGATGCGAGCCATTCTAGGCTGTAATGACAGGTCGGTTGTGGCTCACTAGAGGCTGCTGCGGGGTACAGAGAGGCACATAGAGGCACCTTCATAGCAGATACGTGATAGCTGAAAACGTGGGTCATTCTTCAAATAATCGTGACACACCCATGCGTGGCTCCTTCTTCTTCCTTCATTATTCGGTGGGACCCAGGCTTAAGAGTAACATTTTCAAATAAATGATGTAAATTCTGAGGTGCAATGATAATCATTTCAGTCTTTGCAGAGTTGAGGAACAAAAATTTATTAGAAAACCAGCTCCTGACAGCCGAAAGACAGAGCTCAAGTTTGGAGAAGTTATACCCATTTTCACAGTTTACAGGCATATATAGTTGTAAATCATCTGCATAACTGTGAAAACCCAAAGAACATAGTAATTGACCACATGGTGCGAGATAGCGAGAAAAGCAGTGGACCCAAAACACAAGCTTGAGGAACCCCATACCTGACTGCACAAGGTTCAGACAGAACATTATTAAACAGAACACACTGAGATCTATCTGACAAGAAAGATTTCAACATCACCTCCTTGCCCGCAACGCATGTTCATGATCGCAGTCTGCAGTGTTTCTGACAGCCTGCTCTGCTCTTCTTGCAGTCAAAACAAGCCCTCCATCAGATGTTCAAGTCATTTCAGAGAAGAGTTTTCCCACCTCACTTCTGATTACCTGGAAACATCCGATTGGGAATGAGTATGTGACACTAATGTATCAAATCAGATTCTGTCGGAATGGATCCCACAACTGGACTTATGTAAGTGTGATTGTCTTTCATTTCTCGTGACCTTTGAATGTGGATTTGATTTGCTGTGGAATGAGTTTTGATACTGCAGGTTTTGTCATGTCATTGTACTTGTTTGCAACTTAAAAATATAATGTACGCTAAAATACCCTTGGCCGTATGAGAATTGTCTTCTTTATAATTTGCAGTTAAGATCGTATTGTCTTACGTACAATTTATACATGTTCAGTAAAGCCCCTCTATCAGTCAGTCAAAAACAATATTCACGTTTTAACAGCGTCTACAGGAGGGCTTGCGTGTGTACGTATATTAGCTTTTGACAAGAGCGGAAGTTGTGCAAATCAAGGAATATTTTTAGATCATCCTTTGTGCATTTGCAGGTATTGAGACACTCCATAGGAAGTAACCTTCGAGTTAGCATGCACGCTAATGTCTTGTAAATGACTCCAGAAGTGTTTATTTCTTGCTAGGTTTTACACACTAAACCTGAAAGTAAGTGGGTAGCAGCTAGAACACTAGAATGTGTCATCCCAATGCTAACACCTGCGAAATGTCTTGTCAGTAGGTTCAGAGGTGTTATTAAGTTCCAAAAACAGTTTTCAGTTTGAGAAGTGTTTATTTCTCATTAGCTTTTACATAATATGTGTATATAAAGACACAAAGCAATGCAGTTTTGGAGAGACCTGCCACTGACAGCTCTCTGATTGGCCATCGCCCCTGCCACTCAAAAACAAAACTGAACAAATTGAAACAGAATGTAACTTTTAACTTAATAGGTCAAGGTTAGCCATCTTTGAGCTTGTCCAAGGTCTGTGTTCCAAGAATGTTGTCTGTGAATTTGAAGACTCTGGCCATAATACAACCCCTGGCAATAATTATGGAATCATCGGCCTCAGAGGATGTTCATTCAGTTGTTTAATTTTGTAGAAAAAAGCAGATCACAGACATGACACAAAACTAAAGTCATTTCAAATGGCAACTTCCTGGCTTTAAGAAACACTATAAGAAATCAGGGAAAAAAATTGTGGCAGTCAGTAACGGTTACTTTTTTAGACCAAGCAGAGGGAAAAAATATGGAATCAAATCACTCAATTCTGAGGAATAAATTATGGAATCACCCTGTAAAGTTTCATCCCCAAAACTAACACCTGCATCAAATCAGATCTGCTCATTAGTCTGCATCTAAAAAGGAGTGATCACACCTTGGAGAGCTGTTGCACCAAGTGGACTGACATGAATCATGGCTCCAACACGAGAGATGTCAATTGAAACAAAGGAGAGGATTATCAAACTCTTAAAAGTGGCTAAATCATCACGCAATGTTGCAAAAGATGTTGGTTGTTCACAGTCAGCTGTGTCTAAAGTCTGAACCAAATACAAACATGGGAAGGTTGTTAAAGGCAAACATACTGGTAGACCAAGGAAGACAAAGCGTCAAGACAGAAAACTTAAAGCAATATGTCTCAAAAATCGAAAACAAAACAAATGAGGAACGAATGGGAGGAAACTGGAGTCAACGTCTGTGACCGAACTGTAAGAAACCACCTAAATGAAATGGGATTTACATACAGAAAAGCTAAACGAAAGCCATCATTAACACCTAAACAGAAAAAACAAGGTTACAATGGGCTAAGGAAACGCAATCGTGGACTGTGGATGACTGGATGGAAGTCATATTCAGTGATGAATCTCGAATCTGCATTGGGCAAGGTGATGATGCTGGAACTTTTATTTGGTGCCGTTCCAATGAGATTTATAAAGATGACTGCCTGAAGAGAACATGTAAATTTCCACAGTCATTGATGATATGGGGCTGCATGTCAGGTAAAGGCACTGGGGAGATGGCTGTCATTACATCATCAATAAATGCACAAGTTTACGTTGATATTTTGGACACTTTTCTTATCCCATCAATTGAAAGGATGTTTGGGGATGATGAAATCATTTTTCAAGATGATAATGCATCTTGCCATAGAGCAAAAACTGTGAAAACATTCCTTGCAAAAAGACACATAGGGTCAATGTCATAGCCTGCAAATAGTCCGGATCCGGCTTCTTAAAGAAAAACTAACAGGTCTGTGAGAGCCAGAATTCTTGTTGGTTGTTAGGTGATCAAATACTTATTTCATGCAATAAAATGCACATTAATTATTTAAAAATCATACAATGTGATTTGCTGAATTTTTTTTCTTTGCCTTTTGTCTCTCATAGTTGAAGTGTACCTACGATAAAAAAAAAAATTACAGACCCCTCCGTTCGTTGTAGGTGGGAAAACTAGCAAAATCAACACTGGATCAAATACCTATTTGCCCCACTGTATTTCATCTCCATTATATCTGTAAAGTGGCACCTGGATTGAAGTGTAGATCCTGCGTGAAATGTGTTGATCATCTCACGAACGTCTTGGCCTTCAACAATACCGAGGTCTCACGTCCTTGGTAATCATCTCTCTGCTGTCAGTAAGCTGAGCAGACATCTAGGGGTGTGCATGGATTCAGGTTGTTTTTGTGATAAAAGTCCTCCACACTGCTTCGCCTCTGGAAAAAGACACATAAAGCACATTAGAATAAAGATATTAGTGCCACATTTTAAAAGTCTAGTCTAAATTCCACATCACTGCTGTTGTGAATAATAATAGACTGTATTTTTTAGACACCGGTTTAGAAAAATACTGAACCTACAGTTCAAAAGGATTGCTGTGACACATTAATTTACTCTCTATATGTCGTAACTAGTTAACTTAAATGGCTGTGCAGTTAAGATAACTGGCAAATGCATTTTTTTTAAATCAGCATGAGGTTATGGAACATAATTGAAACAATGTGCAGACTGTAACAACAGTCTGTAATGTTAGTTTAAGCCATTTTGTCACTCATACATAGCGGTTAAAGTAAACAGAAAATACCAAACAGCTGAATAACAGCATTGGATGATGCATAGTGTAACATTACGTTACCAAATAGCAGCGGTAAAGAAAGCACTTTTAATATCAGGGTGATTAATAAACATTCAGACTAATGTTACCGCTAACAGACACACGTTTTGCGTGTCCTTAATCCGAACATGCTTCAGGAGGGAAAGAAGTAAACAGGACTTGCGTTGCTGTTGTCTTGGCACAACGTACCGGGATGCTTCCGCTTCAAGTCATCATTCATTGGAGTCTTACTGCTGTGATAATTCATGTCTATCTTGCAGAGATTACCTATCACAACGTGGTTGGGTTTTTGGTTGAAATATTCCCTTGATTTCGGTGAGCATGGAAGAGTCTTTTTTTTCACTGCAGCTTCTCCTCCATCTGTGCTGTTTTTACCCCGAGCAGCCATCTTAGTTTCACAAATACTCCTGCTACCATATGACCGCGACATATCAACACACGTTTTATGCGTCAGCGTATTTACAAGATCGATTACATTGACGAATCGCCCCACCCCTAATCTACATTTGAGAAAAATCTCTTCTGAATTAACAACACACACGTGTTTAGTTAATTTGGTGTGTCAGTCATTAAGGTTCCCTGGGTTTAGACATTGAATATTCTCCAGGAAACATTTGGCAGAGTTTTTGTGTTTCTCATCCTTTGCCACTGAGGGTGCTGACATCATACCCGCGGTGCTCTGGCATGGCTACAGAGAGAGGAAAAACAAATTCATACCTGCGTGTGTGCGCATGCGTGCCTGTATGTCAATTATTACTTGACTATTAACAACAACATGCGAAATGTCTTTTAGGTGCCTCTTTCTGACACTTCAAGGGGAATCCAGTCTTTCAGGCTCCAGAAGCTTCTACCGTACACTGCTTATATCACCCAGGTGCGGTGCAAATGTTCTGTAGAGGGTTATGGCTACTGGAGCGAGTGGAGCAGCAATGCTACCCGAAGAACACCGGAGGATCGTGAGTACTGTGGCTGTGAGACTGGAACTGTGTTCTTGCTGTTTCAAATCAAATAAAAACATATATCATTAAAATTAAAGACAGCATCTTGTTGAAAAATAGTTTTCACTTTCTTGAGTCTTTTTCTTTCTCAGTATTTGGGCCACTATATTTTAATTATGCAGTGTTTTCTGTGAAAAAGCAAAATGGTCTTGGCTCTTCAAGAATAATTGTATTGGAATATAATTCATAATAAGCATCAGTGATTATTTTTTATAAATTTACATTTGTTTGTAACAACGTGTTGATGATTTCCTATTTGTGCCTGTTTGAAAACACTTAGAACCAAGAAGTAAACCAGATTTATGGCAAATCATCACTTCTGGTGACGACATAAACGAACGCCAAGTGAAAATCATTTGTAAGGTAATTTTGCTGAAATAGATCACAAACATTTGTCAAACATTAAATGTTATTGATTTTACTGAATGCAACTGAAAACTTAAACCAACAAAAACTACAACCACACACACACACACACCCCCATTTTACAATGTTTCAAGATGTTTGTTTTTTATTTGTGGAGGAGGGGAGCAGTGTTGCAAGATTTTGTCCTTCAGAATGTTAATTTCTTGTTTGAAATTGAGAGTCAGGGAATTGTGTGCTTTGAAGGGTCAGCCGTCTACAGGCGTTTGTTCTACTTGATGACATCAGCAGGTATTTTCACTGAATTCATTCACTTCTTTCCAAGTGTTTGTCAGTGAAATCAGCTCGAGTGTTTAGTAGTAATCACAACCTGCAGACTGTGGTAGCTGTTTGCCACAAGATCACCCTTTTTTTTAAGAACACACATTTTAGGAAAATCATGTTTTTAAATGATTAAATAGTGTAAACCAAGCTGACTGTGGTATGTCACTGGTGTTTATGTTCTGTTTCTCTGTTGTGCGATGCAGCACAGTGTGGGAACAGACGTCCATTTACTCTGTTGGTGTCATTTGACAAGACGTTTTTCTGTGTGGTATAGACGTTTATTCATATTTGCTTGACATGAGTATGACTGGTCTCTGGAGCCTGGCGATCATGAAAGTTATGAGGAAAAGCCCACAATATTGACACTATCATGATAACTAATGGTTTTAAGTGCGACCAATAGGAAAACAAGCTGGGGGTTTGGTGTGTGCCACATTTGATGTTGAAAGATTTGTTGCTGTGACTTTGCCCTCACAGGATCCTGTGTTGTCCAATGGAAGGATAACAAGTTTTGACATAAGAGTTGGTGGAAGAGCAGAGTGGGAGAGTATCCTGGTCAACCGTTCAGAAAACCAGAGGGAGATCACCTTCCTCAAAGAGATTTACCTGGCTGACAAGGAATTCGCTAAAGTAGAAGTCACCGCCCACAATTCTGTGGGGACCTCTCCTAAGGCAGTCTTAGTCATCCCTAAAATAGGACATGGTAAGTATTCACAGTAACTTTGATTTGTGGCAGAGTCAAAAGTTAAAATCAACCAGCGACCTAATTCCTAAGTTGTATAATGGAGACTTATACTGCATGTATGCTCAAAAGCAGACATTTGCATGCAGATTTTTTTTCACCATCGTGTTTTTGCACACCACTCTGCTTCATAACGTTGGTCAGTGTGGAAGTGTGTGTGCACATACATGAACCTGCTTTCAGTTCCTATAAATGGGTGTAATAGACACAGCCTCAAATGATCATTTGCATGTAAAACCTCTGTGTCTGTCAAGTTGGGTTTGTTCTGTCGTGCAGAGAAGACTAAAATGAAAACAAAACTCCCTGAAGATACCTAATTTATGTGAAATTGAGGCAGTCATCAGAGAGGTGGAGAAAAGTAAAAATGTTTCCTTTGATGGTCAATCCACTGAATGGGACCGAAGGAGAAGGGATTACATTTTGACAGATTACATTTTGGTTGTGATCCAGAAAATTGTAAATTATGCTTTCATCATTAAACTTATTTGTGTGGTGTGTTTTTCTTTGGTTTCCTAACAATCTAACAAGGTTCATGTTTGTATACCTTTGTCTGGTTATGTTTCTGTGTAGGCTCTCAGTTGTCCAGGTGGTTTCCATAGTAGAGAAGCTTGAATCTTCGACTGGACTGGGTTGCTTGACGTGAGGACGTTTTGCTTCAAATCACAGAAGCTTCCTCAGCTAATATTCTTGCTCTGGTAGTCTGACTTCTGTCTTGACTCTTGTAGAGAGTGGTTTATTCTTCTGTACAAGAGTCAAGACAGAAGTCAGACTACCAGAGCAAGAATTTTAGCTGAGGAAGCTTCTGTGATTTGAAGCGAAACGTCCTCACGTCAAGCAACCCAGTCCAGTCGAAGATTCAAGCTTCTCTGCTTTGTCTGGTTATTTGGTTTCACACAATAATGTTTGGGTCAGACCAAATAATTTTTCATGACATACTTGCCACCTGGTGCCCTCATCTGTGTAGGCTGCGTCTGCTCATGAGTGACACTGATGGACCTTTAGGAGTGCATACGTCAGATGTCAGCATTTAGGTCGAGTCCAGTCAGTTAGCGTAGCTTTTTTTTTTTTTTTTTTTTTCTCCCTGGACTGCCTGAATGTCAAACTTTGGTTTTAGAGAGAGTGGTGAGCGATGTCACAGCATTTGCCATCAAAAAGGGAAATATTTTCAAATGATACCTGCTCAGCAGCTCACAAGACAGAAGTTTTATTTTTGACACAAAGAAAAGACGAGAGGGGGCACAGGCAGTCACCCAGTTGTCATGAAAGATGATCTGACTCTTTCCTGTAATTTGCCCAAACGTCCGAACCATCCAAAAAGTGTTTTGCCACTGCAAACACACGGGACCATGATTCCATTTGATCTGGACTGAAACCACCTCCTTTGGTCAGACCACAGTTTATATGAACTGATCGTAAACTAGTTATAAATTGTGATCTTGGAGCTAGTTCTCAAGTGTGAGCTTGCACAATACTTGCATAAGTATTAACAGCCTTTTCCATCAAGGTCAAAATTGAGCTCTGGTGTTTCCCCCAGCTTAGTTGGAGTCCACATGAGGTAAATTCAGTTGATTGGACATGATGTCAGAGCACAAACCAAGCATGAAGTCATAGGAATTGTCTGTAGACCTCAGAGACAGGATTGTTTCAAGGCACAAATCTGTGGAAGGGTACAGAAACATTTCTGATGCTTTGAAGGTCCCAAATGAGCACAGTGTCCTCCATCATCTATAAATGGAAGACATTCGGTTCCACCAGGACTCTTCCTACAGCTGGCCACCTGTCTAAACTGAGTGATCGGGAGAAGGGTCTTAGGGAGGTGATGAAGAACACAATGGGCACTCTGTCAGAGCTTCAGCATTCCTCTGTGGAGAGAGGAGAATCTTCCAGATAGACAACCTTCTCAGCAACAATCCACCAATGACGTCTGTATGGTAGAGTGGCCAGACGGAAGCCACTCCTTAGTAAAAGGCACATGGCAGCCCGGCTGGAGATTGCCAAAAGACACCTGGAGGACTCAGACCATGAGAAACAAAATTCTCTGGTGTGATGAGACAAAGATTGAACTCTTTGGCGTGAATACCAGTTGTCATGTTTGGAGGAAACCAAGCTCCATCCCTACAGTGAAGCATGGTGGTGGCAGCATCATGCTGTAGGGATATTTTTCAGCTGCTGACACTCCGAAATGATGCAGGCACAGTGAAGGCAGGGGGAGTGCTGAGCTCCTCACACTGGGAAAGGCTGTGGGTCCTGAAGGTCTCAGCCCAAAAGTGCTGAATGATGTGCTGTCCAGCTGTGAGAGATTTTCCAGCACATCTTCAACTTGAGCCTGAGCCAGATGGTTGTTCTTGAGGGGTGGAAAACCTCATGTCTAGTTCCTGTGCCGAAGAAGAAGAACCCAAACACTCATCCTGAGGCACTTCCACACAGTTGTTGAATCATCACTGGAGCCCCTGCAGTTTGTGTACCAGCTCAGCAACGGAGTGGAGGATGCCATCGTCTTCATGTTGCACAGAGCTTACTCTCAGCTGGAGGAGGCAGACAGCACTGAGAGAATCATGTTCTTTGACTTCTTCAGTATGTTCAGCACCAGCCAGCCTGACCTGCTCGGTGATGAGCTTCCTGACATGAAGGTGGAGACTCCACTGGTGGCCTGAATCACCAACTACCTCACAGGCTGCCCACAGTACGTCAGGCTTTAGGACATTATGTCCAAGACCATCAAGAGCAGCATGGGGGCACCACAGGGGACGGTCCTGTCTCCCTGTTCACACTCTACAGCTCAGACTTCAGGTTCTGGTCACAGTCCTGCCACCTGCAGAGGTTTTCAGATGACTCTGCCATTGTGGGCTGCACCAGGAGCAACCAGGAGGCTGAGTACAGGAGCGTTGTGGACAAGTTTGTGGAGTGGTGTGGACTCAACCACCTGCAGCTCAACGTATCTAAGACGAAGGAGCTGGTGGTGGATTTCAGAAGGCTAAAGACCTGTCCGAACCCAGTTACCAATAATGGAATAGAGGTGGACCTTGTGGACTACTACAAGTACCTGGGTGTCCACAGAACATATATATATTTCTGCAGAAATATGTTGCAGATGTTTTATCACTTAGTGGTCTCCAGCCTCTTGTTCTACGCTGTAGTGTGTTAGGTCAGCAGGCTGAAGCCAGCTGACACAAACAACCTCAACAAGCTCATCAGGGGAGCTGGCTCTGTCCTGGGGGTTGTCAGAGAGGAGGATGCTGAGGAAACCGCTTAGCATCCATGACAACACCTATGCCCTCCATGCCACACTGACGTCCTTTCAGAGCACCTTCAGCCAAAGACTGAGGCCACCGAGGTGCACCACAGAATGCCACAGGAGGTCTTTCCTACCTGTGGCAAACAGACTAATTCCTCCCTGTTCTGCAGGATGAATACATTATTCAGAGTTATGTGCAATATTGTCAAACATCTTGGGCAATATATCTTCCAGTCTTTGTATAAATGTGTTGTACTTATTGTGTGTATTAAAAAAAAAAAATTTGATTTTTGTGTTTAATACTAAAATTTTCTGTAATTGTGTATTTAGCTAACCATTCTTTACTGTTTTGTATTGTGGCAAAATAATTTCCTTCAGGATTAATAAAGTTGGTCTTTTTCTTTAGACTTGCCCAACCCCACCCCTGGAGATTGTTGTTGACTTTCAAGTGTATATTGTATTTATTTTGCAAGTCCCACTGAAAACTATTTAAGGTGTATTTGTTTGTGTTGCAGAACTGGCCCCAGTGGAAGGGCTGAAGGTGTGGCCCTACAGAGGCCAGCTGTGGCTGGAATGGAAGCTTCCCAGCATAACTACACCAATAAATGTGACACACTATGTGGTTGAGTGGAAAAGTGACATTGACATAGCCTGGCAGTGGGAAAATCGAGGCACCACAAGAACTGAAATTAAAGGTAAATTTCTGGGAATGTAAGGTGACTTGTTTGATTCAACACTGTGAACAGACACTGCGGGCAGTGTAGGCTTGTCGTATGTACTGACGTTACAGAACTTCTGTTTCATAGTCAGGGTTCTCCCCGACAATAGAATAGCGGCACTGTGCTGCTGTGCTGCCGTCCGTCAGTGCTATCTTGCAATGTAGTAGCGTGAAACTTGATGAGTTTGACTGCATGCAAGCTTATTTTTGCAGGGAAATTTCACATAAACAACTTCAGCTCTTTATTTTATCCCATTTACATCCAAACAACACAAACTTGTTTTGGCTTGGCAGTTCGTGTGAGGTGCTGCTATCGCCAGTCTGTCCAGGGGTGGGGGGGCAGCATGCCTTGACTTGGGAATTCAAACTTTTAAAATTGAAAATTATACAGGGGTAATGTGTTTAAAAAAAAAAAAAAAAAAAAAAATCTGGAATCTCCCACATTTTAAATGGTGTTTCTGTGCATTTTTTTTTCTTTCGAATAGATTTATTGCACATTTGTAACGTATACAATATGCCAATAAAACACAAACAATTTGGGTTAATTTCATTAATCAATAATTCAGCACAGAGCCAGAATAGAAACATTACTGGAAAAGTTTCATTTTTGTCTTAGGACTTCAGGAGACAGGGTCAGATGGGACCTCAAGTGGAAGCGTTGCGCGCCGCTTCGGGTGATTGTTACCAACAGCACCGCTATACTAAATATTTCTGGGGAGAACCCTGATAATGAAAATATTTATTGTTTCTGATGCTGTAACACAAAGATTCTCATTATGAAAAGGCTTTAGTTTTTCAAGACCCCACTATCATGATTTAATTTACCCCCCCCAAATGTCCTATTTAGATGACCTGGAGTATTTTAAGTGCTACAACATATCTGTGTATCCAATTTACTCTGGTTGGATTGGGAAGCCTGTAACTACAGAAGCCTTTCGAGAGCAAGGAGGTAAGGCTGTCACTATGCTCACTGTGCCACCCATATGCTAGACTTGGATTTCTCTAGTGTTATTATGGCCCCAGGTCTTGAATTAACCAGAATTTAAAAAAAAAAAAAAAAAAAAGTGAAAATCCTTAATTTCCACTTTCCACATATTCATTGTTTCTTAGCTGTGTTTAACAGCAACAGGGATGGATAACTATGTGCCACTAATCTTTGGGTTTTCATTCAAATCAATCATGTTGGCAAGTGATTTCACTGAAGATGGACTTTGAGCAATGCAGGTGGGATATATAATACTTCTGGGGTACAGTCTCCTCCTAGTTGGATGTGCCCAGGTGTTCTCCAAAGAGAGGCATCCTAATCAGATAGCCAAACCATCTCTACAGACCAAACTCTGTAGAGGTAACTCCTGTGCATTTGAGATGGAAACTCATTTCATCCACTTCTGTTCTCATTTTTCGGTCACGGGCCAAAGATGAGAGTAGAAATATAATTTGACTATGTAAGTAAAATCTTTCCATCCCTGTTCAGTTCCATCTTCACTTTGACAGTCCACAGCAACATACACATCACTGAGGACACCACTCCAGTATCCTTATTTGTCCCATTCTTTGCTTTTCCTTCACTCATGAACAGAAACTCCATATACTCTAGATACAGCTCTTTCATTAAGGCAGTGAGTTTGTCCCAACCCAGTGACAGTAATCCACTGGGTTTCCACAGAGTGCTGTGACCTGATTGTCATTCATACTGCATCATGCTCAGTTGTAGGGATGGGTATTAATATTTTATCGACATCAATGCCATTATGGATTTTGCATATCAATCCGATTCTTCATCAATTCCCTTATCAATACCTCCTGTGAATTTTCTGTGTACCAAAAAGTCAGATTTACAGGTTTTCTATGTCAACAAGATTTTATTAAGTCCTAAAGTAAATAAATATGAAATTTGTCACTGGATCCTTAATCTCTGGACATAAATAAAATCTGTACGTAGTCACTGGGTCCTTGATCTCTGGGGCAGGTTCATCCAGGAGTCGGCAAGATCGTTTTTATGACATTGTTTTGTTGATTATGGATGTCTTCATGTATTGTAATAAATATTAGAGAGAAAGGCAAGAACTTCTCTCAGAATTTAGAATAGGCCTGAAAGAAGTTTCTTTTGGAAGTATTTTAGACATAGGATCAGCAGGTTAAGTGAATTGGAAACTTTATATTTGTCCAGGTCTCACTTGTAAAAGAAATCTTGATCTCAGTAACACAAACCTGGTTAAATAAAGATTAAATTAAAGTGGAAGGGGAAGTGTTGGCTTTTTAAATACTTGAAAGACACTGGACTCAAGAGGATTTAGTACTGCTATAATTGACTGATGCGGAAGGTGGCAGCAATGCAACAATAACAATGCCTGCTGCCATTTTATGCCACAGAAGAAGAGGGTGCGTTTAGTTTATATCACAGGAGCGCATTTTGAGGTCGAAGCGCATTTCTGCATTCACAGAATGCCTCAAGAAACCACAAAAAACACATAAAAGTGTTTAATTTACTTTAATTTGTTGTTACTCTGGATAAATCTTTGGACTCATTCCCATTGATTGTGCAGTTAAACTTGTTTCCTCAGCGGAGTGTGCGCGAGACACAAACCATGTTTTCGTCACGGCTAGCTCCAGCGTAATGTGACCTGAAGAACCAGTAAGAGAATTGTTAAGCAAAAAGACTGTTGATGTCGATGGATCGAATCATTTCTTATCGATTATTAACAGGAACCGGTTTTCGATACCCATCCCTACTCAGCTGCAACCTTTCCCAGTTAGCAGCAGAGATTACATTCTGAAGGTGCCATAAGAATTCACTTGTCTGCAAAAACAAGAGATGCAGTCCTGGGCCAACAATAATGGACACTTTTGACCCAACAACTGCCTGTAAAAATCACAATCTGTCAGAAGACACAAACCTGGACAAGTTCAACAACCACTGAAAATTTGTTTTGACTTTTCACCTAGAGCAGGGCTCTTTAACTCGTATCAGAAAGGGCTGAGAGGGTGAAGGTTTTCTTTGCAGCCACTGATTCCACCAGCTGATTTCACTGATTAACTGATTCCATCTGCTCAAAGTGATATTAATCAGTGAAATCAGCTGGTGGAATCAGTGGCTGCAAAGAAAACCTGCACCCTCTCAGCCCTTTCTGGAACGAGTTGAAGATCCCTGCTCTAGGTGAAAAGTTAAAACAAATTTTCAGTGGTTGTTGAACTTGGCCAGGTTTGTGTCTTCTAACAGATTTGTGATTTTTACAGGCAGTTGTTGGGTCAAAAGTGTCCATTATAGTTCTTTTTTTCATCGCTTGCTTTGTATTCTTTTCAGTGGAGCTTTCAATGAAAGTATTTTTTATTTTTTACTTTGTGTGTGTGTGTGTGTGTGTGTGCGCGCAGCAGTTGTTTTAGCCCCCAATTTACACGGACGTCTGGCTGAACTTGAACAATATATAATCAGTATTAAGCTTGTAGACTCTCTCAAATATCATAAAACTGTCAATCTCTATAAGGAACTTTTAAAAGAGAATTAATGTTGAATAATCCTTAATGCAGGTTAAAACAGCTGTTATGCTGTTTTAACCTGCGTGTCAGCTGTTAATTGCCACGTAATGAATGTGGAATGTCTCTGTGACATTTGTACAGGCAACATGATGACACAGATATATATATATTTATTAGATTGTTCAGTTATACAACCCCTGGCAATAATTATGGAATCACCGGCCTCGGAGGATGTTCATTCAGTTGTTTAATTTTGTAGAAAAAAAGCAGATCACAGACATGACACAAAACTAAAGTCATTTCAAATGGCAACTTCCTGGCTTTAAAAAACACTATAAGAAATCAGGAAAAATAATTGTGGCAGTCAGTAATGGTTACTTTTTTAGACCAAGCAGAGGGGGAAAAAATATGGACTCACCCAATTCTGAGGAATAAATTATGGAATCACTCTGTAAATTTTCATCCCCAAAACTAACACCTGCATCAAATCAGATCTGCTCCTTAGTCTGCATCTAAAAAGGAGTGATCACACCTTGGACAGTTGTTGCACCAAGTGGACTGACATGAATCATGGCTCCAACATGAGAGATGTCAATTGAAACAAAGGAGAGGATTATCAAACTCTTAAAAGAGGGTAAATCATCACGCAATGTTGCAAAAGATGTTGGTTGTTCACAGTCAGCTGTGTCTAAACTCTGGACCAAATACAGACAACATGGGAAGGTTGTTAAAGGCAAACATCCTGGTAGACCAAGGAAGACATCAAAGCATCAAGACAGAAAACTTAAAGCAATATGTCTCAAAAATCGAAAATGCACAACAAAACAAATGAGGAACGAATGGGAGGAAACTGGAGTCAACATCTGTGACTGAACTGTAAGGAACCGCCTAAAGGAAATGGGATTTACATACAGAAAAGCTAAATGAAAGCCATCATTAACACCTAAACAGAAAAAAAACAATGTTACAATGGGCTAAGGAAAAGCAATCGTGGACTGTGGATGACTGGATGAAAATCATATTCAGTGATGAATCTTGAATCTGCATTGGGCAAGGTGATGATGCTGGAACTTTTGTTTGGTGCCGTTCGAATGAGATTTGTAAAGATGACTACCTGAAGAGAACATGTAAATTTCCACAGCCATTGATGATATGGGGCTGCATGTCAGGTAAAGGCACTGGGGAGATGGTTGTCATTACATCATCAATAAATGCACAAGTTTACGTTGATATTTTGGACACTTTTCTTATCCCATCAATTGAAGGGATGTTTGGGGATGATATCATTTTTCAAGATGATAGTCCGGATCTTAATCCAATTGAAAATCTTTGGTGGAAGTTGAAGAAAATGGTCCATGACAAGGCTCCAACCTGCAAAGCTGATCTGGCAACAGAGAGAAAGTTGGAGCCAGATTGATGAAGAGTACTGTTTGTCACTCATTAAGTCCATGCCTCAGAGACTGCAAGCTGTTATAAAAGCCAAAGGTGGTGCAACAAAATACTAGTGATGTGTTGGGGCGTTCTTTTGTTTTTCATGATTCCATAATTTTTTCCTCAGAATTGAGTGATTCCATAATTTTTCCCTCTGCTTGGTCTAAAAAGTAACCGTTACTGACTGCCACAATTTTTTTTTTCCTGATTTCTTATAGTGTTTCTTAAAGCCAGAAAGTTGCCATTTGAAATTACTTTAGTTTTGTGTCATGTCTGTGATCTGCTTTTTTTCTAAAAATTAAACAACTGAATGAACATCCTCCGAGGCTGGTGATTCCATAATTTTTGCCAGAGGTTGTATACAACACTTAATAGCGTTTTTAACAGGCTGTGTGCATGACTAATTGTCGCAGGTGGAAAAAAAACAACCTTCTCACAGCTGCTGCTTTTACTGTGACTGCATCAAAATGAGCAGTTATCACTTAAAAATGAGTCGTCATAACACAAAATCACACTTATATAAACTTTGGAATTAATTTGTGCCTCAGCTCTTAACGTTAACAGATGCATTCCATTGAAGCGCACGCTGGGACACTTCTAGTGACGACATCACCTGTTGGGAACACATGAGTACTTTGTTTTCGGAAGTCTCCTTAGCTGTTTGCTGCGAATGCCGTATACTTTAAAACCGGTCATAGAAGTGCACAAAGTAATCTCAGTGGATCATTGGATGGTCACTAACAGCCTAAATCTAAATTATGATTTCAGTGCGACGTGTCCTTTAATGTCCAAATAAAAACAAATTACCTATGTACTAGAGCATGTGCAGACCCCCACGCTGGCTGTAGCCTTGACCATTTTGAAATCTGCACTACAAGCATATCTTGATATTTTGTTTTCAACTCCAGTGTGGTGGTGTACAGAGTCTCACTGTGACACTGTCCAAATACTTACCTGACTGTATATAACAAATTTAATTCATGTTATTGGTAAACTGTGTGTCTCAGAACCAAAACCAAACCAAATCTCTTGTATGATGGTGTGTTGTGTGTTTGTGCTGTCCTTGCAGCTCCACTGGAAGGTCCTTCTGTTAGGCTGAATGGTAAAGCAGGTCCCAGTGAGGCAGAACTCGTGTGGAATGAGATTCCTCGGGATAAACAACGGGGCTTCATCACAAACTACACAATATTCTATTCAAGTGGGACTAATCTATACAGTATGTATCAATCATTTTTTGGATTGTTCTCATATTGAATTTATGTGAAATATAGGACAATGCAGGCTGTGATACTTTTTCTCTGCAAATATCCAAAATCGTACAGATACTCGAGTATTTTATTTGTTTTTTAACTGCTTTTAAATTTGTATATTTCTGTATGTGGAATTAATATGGAATTGCCTGATGCTACAAGTCAAGTCTGGGAGCTTGTGCTAGTGCCACACCTCACCACATCCACAACACCACAAAGCTAATAATAGGATTAATAAATGGAATAGTTTTGTGTTGAATGTTTGGTCTATAAAGTAAAAGTCATTGTCGACGTCCATTGGATTCTATGACGTGTCACATATCTTAACCTGTAACATAACTAAACATGGCCCATGGCACAAAGTATTCCTTTTTAAAACCCTATTAACACTTTTTGCCAAAATTAGAGCAAGTTTAACTTTTGATCCCTGTATAAACTGAAATTAACCTTTGTCACCGTTCTTGCTGTTTTTTACCCTATAACTCCAGAACATTCAGTCACAGATAGTCCAAACTGTACCTTTTTGGAATCTTTATGATCAGACAAATAATATGGTATAGTTTTCAATATGATTGGAACATCTTTTAATTTTGCACCCTCTGTAATTCTTCAGTTGACCCCTACCTGGCTGCCTACTGAAAACTAATGTCCAATCTTTTTTTTTTTTCAAAAGAGTAATGTCTAAGGTGTATTTGTGCCGAATTTGGTGCTTCTGTCACCATTTGCAGGATTCCTCTGTAAATATTCTGTTAGCAGCATGTTTAAAAGCTAAAGGCACGCAGCCAGAGCTAAGGCTGGTGTTCATTAGCAACAAAATAATAGGTCCCACTGAATCAAAAACTTCTCTGAGGAGATGAGGAGGAATGATGTCTAAAGAACAATTTCTAAGGCACAGATGATAGACTACGTCAGAAACTTTGGAAAAGGACAAAGGTTTGAACTGATCAAGGGCAGCAGAGTACAGAAAAAGATCAGTCTGTGGTGGGCCTAACGCCTAAATAAGCTGGTCTATGGGCAGACACTTTTGTGATTGGAAAAAAAAAACAATTGTTACAAAGTGTAGGCGTTGACACGAGGGGAGACATCACTGGGATTAATAAGAGAGTTTAATGCTGCGTTCACACCGGACGCCACAAATTCGCATCCCTGGCCTGATGATGGACGTGCCACCATCGCCCGGTGTGTCGCTCTGCTTGAGCCGTGTTCACACCGGATGCCACAAATTCATCATTTGCTTCAGGAGCTGCGTCTGGATGATGGCTGCTTTCAGCGGTACTTCCGCCTCTCCAGGACCAGGAGTTTGAGGACCTCCTGTCCAATTCGCGAGTGTACATGTGAACAAAGAAAAAAACTGGCTACTGCTGCAGTTCATTGCGCTCCCCTCAAACTCTGTCATAATTGTGTTAAATAAAGGACAAAAGGGACATAATCCTGCTCACAGGCTGATTGCCAGAGACAGGACATGTCCATATCAAGTATAACTGCAGACATCTCCATGTCACTACATATCCAGTCCCTGATTGGTCATCGCGGCAAGTTCAGATTTTTCAGCCTGGGGAAGAGAGCTACATGATGCAACGCAATCTCACACCGCAAACACGCCAATCACTCAAAATCGCTTTATTTGCGTTGCTTTATTCGCATCCATTGCATCACATTGAACAGGACCTATGGGGTATTGTCAAGAGGAAGATTAGAGACACCAGATCCAGCAATCCAGATGACCTGAAGGTTGCTATCAAAGCATTCTCAACTTCAGAACACCTCAGCAGTGCCACAGGCTGATCGCTTCCATTCCACACTGATGCAGAAATTCATTAAAAAGGACACCCAACCAAATACTGAGTGCATAAATTACCATACTTTTCAGAAGTTAGACATTTCTGTATTTATAGATATAGATGTATTTTAACTAATCTGCTGGAATATTCTAATATTTTGATATACACATTTTATACATATACATTTTCTATTATTTTGAACTGTAGGCTGTAATGATCAAAATTAAAATAAAAAGATGAACATTTTAGTTTCTGTGTACTGAAACATGAATATGCAAAATATATGCCTCTGAAATACATGACAAAAAATATTGAACTTTAGCACAATATTCACATTTTTTGAGATGCACCTGTATAGCCGAACCCCTCCCCCCACATAAAATTCTGTGAGCAAGTGAAAGTGACAAGTTGTTGTATTGTCAGTGGATTTGATCATCAGAAGTATATCTGTGTGCAGTGAATGTGGTCAACTTGTAGAGCTTATTTGCATTTCACTGAATGAAACTGTGTTCTGCACAACATTGGTTTTAGAGTGGTTCTCATTAATTCCAGGTTTATGTCACTGCTTTGAAATTTCTTGTATCCTGTCATCATAATAATAATAATCAATTTTTTTATATAGCGCCAAATCACAACAAACAGTTGCCCCAAGGCGCTTTATATTGTAAGGCAAGGCCATACAATAATTATGTAAAACCCCAACGGTCAAAACGACCCCCTGTGAGCAAGCACTTGGCTACAGTGGGAAGGAAAAACTCCCTTTTAACAGGAAGAAACCTCCAGCAGAACCAGGCTCAGGGAGGGGCAGTCTTCTGCTGGGACTGGTTGGGGCTGAGGGAGAGAACCAGGAAAAAGACATGCTGTGGAGGGGAGCAGAGATCGATCACTAATGATTAAATGCAGAGTGGTGCATACAGAGCAAAAAGAGAAAGAAACAGTGCATCATGGGAACCCCCCAGCAGTTTACGTCTATAGCAGCATAACTAAGGGATGGTTCAGGGTCACCTGATCCAGCCCTAACTATAAGCTTTAGCAAAAAGGAAAGTTTTAAGCCTAATCTTAAAAGTAGAGAGGGTGTCTGTCTCCCTGATCTGAATTGGGAGCTGGTTCCACAGGAGAGGAGCCTGAAAGCTGAAGGCTCTGCCTCCCATTCTACTCTTACAAACCCTAGGAACTACAAGTAAGCCTGCAGTCTGAGAGCGAAGCGCTCTATTGGGGTGATATGGTACTACGAGGTCCCCAAGATAAGATGGGACCTGATTATTCAAAACCTTATAAGTAAGAAGAAGAATTTTAAATTCTATTCTAGAATTAACAGGAAGCCAATGAAGAGAGGCCAATATGGGTGAGATATGCTCTCTCCTTCCAGTCCCCGTCAGTACTCTAGCTGCAGCATTTTGAATTAACTGAAGGCTTTTTAGGGAACTTTTAGGACAACCTGATAATAATGAATTACAATAGTCCAGCCTAGAGGAAATAAATGCATGAATTAGTTTTTCAGCATCACTCTGAGACAAGACCTTTCTAATTTTAGAGATATTGCGTAAATGCAAAAAAGCAGTCCTACATATTTGTTTAATATGCGCTTTGAATTACATATCCTGATCAAAAATGACTCCAAGATTTCTCACAGTATTACTAGAGGTCAGGGTAATGCCATCCAGAGTAAGGATCTGGTTAGACACCATGTTTCTAAGATTTGTGGGGCCAAGTACAATAACTTCAGTTTTATCTGAGTTTAAAAGCAGGAAATTAGAGGTCATCCATGTCTTGATGTCTGTAAGACAATCCTGCAGTTTAGCTAATTGGTGTGTGTCCTCTGGCTTCATGGATAGATAAAGCTGGGTATCATCTGCGTAACAATGAAAATTTAAGCAATACCGTCTAATAATACTGCCTAAGGGAAGCATATATAAAGTGAATAAAATTGGTCCTAGCACAGAACCTTGTGGAACTCCATAATTAACTTTAGTCTGTGAAGAAGATTCCCCATTTACATGAACAAATTGTAATCTATTAGACAAATATGATTCAAACCACCGCAGCGCAGTGCCTTTAATACCTATGGCATGCTCTAATCTCTGTAATAAAATTTTATGGTCAACAGTATCAAAAGCAGCACTGAGGTCTAACAGAACAAGCACAGAGATGAGTCCACTGTCCGAGGCCATAAGAAGATCATTTGTAACCTTCACTAATGCTGTTTCTGTACTATGATGAATTCTAAAACCTGACTGAAACTCTTCAAATAGACCATTCCTCTGCAGATGATCAGTTAGCTGTTTTACAACTACCCTTTCAAGAATTTTTGAGAGAAAAGGAAGGTTGGAGATTGGCCTATAATTAGCTAAGATAGCTGGGTCAAGTGATGGCTTTTTAAGTAATGGTTTAATTACTGCCACCTTAAAAGCCTGTGGTACATAGCCAACTAACAAAGATAGATTGATCATATTTAAGATCGAAGCATTAAATAATGGTAGGGCTTCCTTGAGCAGCCTGGTAGGAATGGGGTCTAATAAACATGTTGATGGTTTGGATGAAGTAACTAATGAAAATAACTCAGACAGAACAATCGGAGAGAAAGAGTCTAACCAAATACCGGCATCACTGAAAGCAGCCAAAGATAACGATACGTCTTTGGGATGGTTATGAGTAATTTTTTCTCTAATAGTTAAAATTTTGTTAGCAAAGAAAGTCATGAAGTCATTACTAGTTAAAGTTAATGGAATACTCAGCTCAATAGAGCTCTGACTCTTTGTCAGCCTGGCTACAGTGCTGAAAAGAAACCTGGGGTTGTTCTTATTTTCTTCAATTAGTGATGAGTAGAAAGATGTCCTAGCTTTACGGAGGGCTTTTTTATAGAGCAACAGACTCTTTTTCCAGGCTAAGTGAAGATCTTCTAAATTAGTGAGACGCCATTTCCTCTCCAACTTACGGGTTATCTGCTTTAAGCTACGAGTTTGTGAGTTATACCACGGAGTCAGACACTTCTGATTTAAAGCTCTCTTTTTCAGAGGAGCTACAGCATCCAAAGTTGTCTTCAATGAGGATGTAAAACTATTGACGAGATACTCTATCTCCCTTACAGAGTTTAGGTAGCTACTCTGCACTGTATTCTTATATGGCATCACAACATATCATCACAACATCGCATTCAGTTTGTGTAACATGTGCGACTTCTATTATTGCTGCTGTTATTTAGAGAGAGAGACATTTCTCAGCTGTGGTGGTCATAGATGTAGAATAGCTGTGGTTGTATTCTGTATTTCTTCACTTGGCCAGTTAGCGTTGCTGCACTGACACAGTGGTGGGCACAGTTCCGCTAACGGCTAATTATCGAAGATAATGTTTTCATTATCGGATTAGCTTTTCAGATAACTTTGAAAACATCATCGGGCCAATTATCTTCCTATAAGTTTTGGTCCGATTAATTTTTAGATTGCTAACATTTTTGCATGTGTAGTTTTTTTGTAGTAGATGCGCAGTTCTATCCTCTACAAACAGAGAACAGCTGGTTCTAGAAGAAACTCCTCTATCTTCTGCAAGCAAAGGAGAACTGATCATAGAAAAAAAAAAACTAATTTCTTTTGACCCCATACTAATATGCTGGCAACAGCACCCAAGTCAACCAGAGGCATACAGTTTTAACTTATGGTTAGGGTTAGGGTTAGAATTTTAACCAAACTAATTTCAGACAAGTTATTTAAATTAATGTCACGTCTGAAGTTTTATAAAGTGAAAATATCAGCTATATGTTTTAGTTTTAAAGTAATGCACTTTCGAAGGGTTTATTATGGACATGGTGTGTGCGCAGTGCATTATGGGTAAAGGTTCACGACAGGAGAAATGCATTTGAGACGCTCTGATCAGGCTCCACACGGACAACAGCATTAAACTCTTTGTACAGTGACGAAAATAAGTTTTTGAACACCCTGCAATTTTGCAAGTTCTCCCACTTAGAAATCATGGAGGGGTCTGAAATTTTCATCTTGGGTGCATGTCCACTGTGAGAGACATAATGTAAAAAAATAAAATAAAATAAAAAATCCGGAAATCACAATGTATGTTTTTTTTTTTTATAATTTATTTGTATGTTACTGCTGCAAATAAGTATTTCAACACCTGTGAAAATCAATGTTAATATTTGGTACAGTAGCCTTTGTTTGCAATTACAGAAGTCAAACGTTTCCTGTAGTTTTTCACCAGGTTTGCAGACACTGCAGCAGGGATTTTGGCCCATTCCTCCATACAGATCTTCTCTAGATCAGCCAGGTTACTGGGCTGTCACTGAGAAACACAGAGTTTGAGCTCCCTCCAAAGATTTTCTATTGGGTTTAGGTCTGGAGACTGGCTAGGCCACTCCAGAACCTTGATATGCTTCTTACGGAGCCCCTCCTTGGTTATCCTGGCTGTGTGCTTCGGGTCATTGTCATGTTGGTAGACCCATCCACGACCCATCTTCAATGCTCTAACTGAGGGAAGGCGGTTGTTCCCCAAAATCTTGCAATACATGACTCCGGTCATCCTCTCCTTAATACAGTGCAGTCGTCCTGTCCCATGTGCAGAAAAACACCCCCAAAGCATGATGCTTCCACCCCCATGCTTCACAGTAGGGATGGTGTTTTTGGGATGGTACTCAGCATTCTTCTTCCTCCAAACACGGCGAGTGGAATTAAGACCAAAAAGTTCTATTATGGTCTCATCTGACCTCATAACTTTCTCCCATGACTCCTCTGGATCATCCAAATAGTCATGGGCAACCTTAAGACGGGCCTGGACGTGTGCTGATTTAAGCAGGGGAACCTTCCGTGCCATGCATGAGTTTAACCCATGACGTCTTGGTGTATTACCCACAGTAACCTTGGAAACAGTGGTGCCAGCTCTCTTCAGGTCATTGACCAGCTCCTCCCGTGCAGTTCTGGGCTGATTCCTCACCTTTCTTAAGCCCTGTTTACACATAGACGGTAAGAGCTCCCGGAAGCATCCCGGAAGAGTTTTTGGCCGTCTTAAGGATCACACACCGTTGTTAACGCCGGCACTAGGGGGCGTGGCTTAGTTCCGGCTTTACCGGGAATCATCGAAAAAATTATTCAACATGTCGAATAATTCCGGGAGTGATCCCGGAGAATTCGCGTGACGACGGAGACAACGCGAACAACGGTGTTTGATACTTTTTAATCGCCGTTTCATCCTGCCACTTCCTGTAGTGCTGCAGTTTACACCGCCGTAATTGGCGGCCGGCGTTGTATCCCTAATCAATGGTGTGTAAAACAGCGATAGAGCCCACATCGGCGTCCTCAAGGGCGTTTTAACCGGCGACAGATGCAGACAAAACGGCGGCGCTAGCGGACAGTACGCCGTTTTAAATGCCACCTCCCGGTTAATAACGGCGTTCCAAACGGCCGATAGGCGACGGTCAATATAAAAATGCTAGCGTGCTGCATGCAGGCCTCTCACTCGCGGCCAGCTCCAGATATTTTTTGCAGAGAAGCTCCAGTATGCCTCCTAACATGAAATTGGCAGCGGCAAGGTCTTACCAAGAGGTCTGGTTCAGAAGCAGAGGGTAGCCCTGTGGTGGAGACGGAGCAACACTTTGAAGAGGGGAAAAGGAAAGCGAAGAAAAGGCTGAGTATGATCTCCCTCCCCCTGCAGTGACAGAGGCATGTATTCCTGCTGCTTCAGCCTATTATACTCTGGGGGTGGTGCCTATATGCAAAAGTTCCTGGAGTAAAGAAGGATTTGCCTGGATAAATCCAGCGGTACACAGGGCATTATCGGCGGCAGCAGAACACCGCCGTTCTCACGCGAGTCTTAACCTGCGATTGTAAAGGATAGAACTGGGTATTAACCCCCGTTGCCTGACGTGTGCCGGATGCTACGGCGTCAAAACGCCGCTTTATTTGGCGGATTTAGCGGCGTTTTATCCGTGTATTTGCGGCTAGTACGGTGGTCAAAACGCCGGCGAAATGCTCTGCCCTGTTCCACAGCGAAAACAGCCGGAACTACCGTGAACTTCGGTCTACGTACTACCCGCCGACAAAACCGTCTGTGTAAACCATGCTTTAGGATCATTGATACGCCACGAGGTGGGATCTTGCATGGAGCCCCAGTACGAGGGAGATTAACAGTCATGTTTAGCTTCTTCCATTTTCTAATAATTGCTCCAACAGTTGATCTTTTTTCACCAAGCTGCTTGGCAATTGCCCCATAGCCCTTTCCAGCCTTGTGGAGGTCTACAATTTTGTCTCTGGTGTCTTTGGACAGCTCTTTGGTCTTAGCCATGTTAGTAGTTGGAGTCTTACTGATTGTGTGGGGTTGACAGGTGTCTTTCTGCAGCCAACGACCTCAAATAGGTGCTTCTAATTTAGAATAATAAGTGGAGTGGAGGTGGACTTTTTAGAGGTGGACTAACAGGTCTTTGAGGGCCAGAATTTCTGCTGATTGGCAGGTGTTGAAATACTTATTTGCAACAGTAACATGCAAATAAATTATTAAAAAAATCATACACTGTAATTTCCAGCTTTTTTCTTTTTTGGATTATGTCTCTCACAGTGGACGTGCACCTAAGATGAAAATTTCAGACCCCTCCATGATTTCTAAGTGGGAGAACTTGCAAAATTGCAGGGTGTTCAAATACTTATTTTCCTCACTGTATATTGTGCCTAAAACTCTCGTGAATATATTCTCTAGGTTTATAGATGTTGTTATTGTGTTTGTTTTATGTAAAAATGCCAGAAGAAGCCCAGGTTGCTTTTCCAAAAGCCGAAATTGTGATTCAGGCTGTGATATAACCGGCGTCAAAATGCATAGAACACTGCCATCTACTGGCCACCGGTTATATCACAGTGTTGTCGACCACAGGATTTTAAAATTATCTGTAGGTTTCCAAAACCAGAGAGACCTCACACGTGGAGATAAAAACAAATCATAGATCTGACAGGTTTATTTGTACAGTGTGTGGTGTCAACCACATGGTAAAAACAACACGCACAAACATTTCCAGGTCAAACACCTCGCTTTCTGATTGGCTGCATGTCACATTTAGCTCCTCACGTCCTTCTTAACACACCACACATGGCAGGAATATCTGATATAATTATATTATATTAGATTGTTGGGGCGTCCTTAAGATTGTCGGAAGGGAAAGATTGGGTCCGACATCGGTCTAATTATCTTGCCACGTGAACCAGGCTTGATGTTATGACGCCTCACGGAGCGACTGATTGATCTGTTGTAACACCGCACCGGGCATGTTTTCACTATTATTTGATTTCTTTGTGCGACTGACAATGTTATTTAAGCATTCAAAAGGCGATTCCCATCGCCACACAATTCCAACACGCGAGAGTTTTTTTTGACAGTTCTTGTTATTGAAAGAAACCTTGTCTCCTGAACCGAATAGAATTGTGATGTCATCATGCATGCGCTTAGGCGCTGTCTAGCGGGATCTTGAAAATTTCTTTCTTTTTTTAATAAAAATGAGAAAAATGATATATTTTACAAAAGCACATTTATTTGTAAACACCAACACGTTACATTGATTCACTTGTGTTAGTTTTTACATAGAATGAATGACTCAGCCAATCAGTATAAGTGGAGGCTTAGTTACCCATAATCCCTTTTGGGGATCTGTGTGTTAATGTTCAAATCTTCAGAATTAGTGCATTATTTTAAAATTAACATACGTGTTATATATCACTTTTAAGAGGTTACATTAATATAGTTATTCTATCCGGAATAATTTTATTTTTAAAGCAAAACCATAATTCAAACCGACTTTCCATTTCAAGATCTCTGCCTCATCGCTGGACCACTGTATCCTGTCTGGGTAAATAACGCTTTCCTAGAGCAGGGGGCAGAGTGCACAAAGACAGAAGCCCTGGCTCATTGACTGTTTGGGTTTGTGATTCCTGTTGGTTCTGTTAGAAGCTTTGGCGGTGTTTAAACTCAAAATCAGCTTCTTAGTGGCTGAGAGCATATGGGAAACAAAATTTAAAGTTAATGGTTATCTGTAGCTTCGGATAAGTTTTTAGGCAGTTTATCGGTTTAGCGTTAAAAAAGATAACTTTTCAGTTAGCTGATTACCAGTTATCGAAACTAACTTTTTGGTTAGCTGTGCCCACCACTGCACTGACATTTGTTGGAATTAAATGATGGCAGCAGAAAGTTTGACACAAAGACTTCTGTGTTTTTCTAATTTACAGACGAAACGGTGCCAGCTAAAACTTACTCCTACACTCTGAAGCAATTGTTAAGCAACACCAAGTATGAGACTTGGATAAAGGCTTCAACCATTGCAGGCTCAGCCATTGGTCCAAAACACTCATTTAGCACTGTGAAGTATGGTGAGTCTACCTTTTTTTTTCTTCTTCTTCTTCTTTTTTGTTGACGTAAATACATTTGTTTGAATTTTTGTTGCACAATTTTCAGTTAAACTATACAACTGCAAGTGTCTTATCACCAGAACAGCTAGGTTTGATGATGAACACCTCGGCTGAAGTTAAACTCTAGTTAAAAATTAAAATCACCTGCACATTTGAATTGTGGGAGCAGAGACCTTCGTTCTTTGAACACTGTTTGTGGATACAGTTTAACACAATTCTAATCAATGTGACTCTGTCTCCATATAGTACAATTCACATAGTGAAAAAAGTACTCACCCTCAGCAGGAATACAGTCTGTCAAATTTGCTATTACAGATGATTTTTTTTTTTAATCTTTGTTGTCATTGTGTTTGTGTGACATCTGAAAGCTGTGCTTCCATTTTCTTGGTTGTTAGGGTGACAGGTTTTGTCCCATCTGATTGGATGGCTGAAAAGATGCTGCAATGATAACACCAGTGTCTTTCTGAGAAGTTCAAAGATTTTCAACTTAAAGCGCTTAAAAAAGATGCTTGGTGCTGTGCTTTTGCTCTAGGCGGCCACATATGCACTGTTATTGTTTAGAGGAGCTGGGCAGGGAGGCACTGCTGCTCAGAAGAAAAGAAAAAGCAAAAAAATACATTATGGACACAGGCCTGAAGGCTTTGTTGGTCCAAAGGATGAAATTCATAAGTTACCTAGCATGATTCAGAAATTGGCTGATCTGAGTACTTTTACCTTTGGAACTGAAGGTGTATTGTGATTTTAGATAATTTCGCACGTAAAGAACATTTTTGGTGAAGGACCTTTATTTGCAGTCGAATACTTCTACAGTGTGGTATTGCTACTTAAGTAACAATAATCTGTGAGCAAGCTCACCAACTTCTCTGTTCTCTGTACCTGCTTACATTACATATAATTATAAACTACACCAGGGCTTCCCCAAGTGGTGGCCAGGGCATGCATGCGCATATATGTATGTATGTGTTGTTTGTTTGTTTGTTTGTTTGTTTTGCTTTAATCCCTGCATAGTAGCCATGCACCCCCCGCCAACTGAAATTATAAAAGATTTTAAGTATGAAATTTGATCTTTAGTTTTGCAACTGCATCACAATTCAGTGAATTTCTCAGAAATCCAGGTTTTTATTTTCATGGTGAAATTTTCCGGGTTTTCCCAAAACAGTTGGTGTCGATAATGCAAAGTATTGATTTGCAAACCGCCAATAAACTCTAAAAAAAAAAAAAAAAAAAAAAAAAGTTTCTGGCTTATTTTTGTTTTGGCCTGCATTGGATTTAGTCTGTGGTCTTCATGATGTTTGTATTTGTAAAATTGTTTGGAAACATCTCTGATGAGATGTCACAGTAGATATTAAAAGTCTCACATTTTCACATCCTGATCCGAGACAAAGGATAAATGTAACGTGCCGCTGCTCGACCACACAGCAGCGAATGAGAGACGCTGTGAGATTTTAAAATGAGCTCCACGTTAAACATTTATCAGAAATCAATTCAAATGGGGCTAATTTGGCCAAAAGGACCAAAACCCAAATCAGTGTTCCTGAGAACTAAATGCTACATTGGTGACTTAATGAACAGTAGATGCAGCTTTACTTGTCTAAAATTGTATTTTAGTTTATTTTAAGGCACTATCAGTTGTTATATGAGTAAAAGCAAAAATTGCTAAAGTCAAATGTTTGGATGAATGTAGAGACAGAACAGTAACCGTTCAATGTGATTATGTGGTCTTATCAAATAGTACTACTGTATTCTAATCCATGTGACTTGTATTGTGATGATGGAAGTTGTGTGAAAACACTCTTCTCTGGGGTGGAAAAATTGACCCCAACAAAAAAGAGAATTTTTTTTGCGTGATTTTTTTTTGGGGGGGGGGGGGGGGGGGGGGGGGTGAACAGACCTGAAATTGCACCAGAATGCAACTGAGAGCATCTCAGATTAGATTTCAAGTGCTTTTTCCATCAAATCCATTTTCTCTTCAGGTTATAATTGAAAGAATGGAAGATAATACATGTAAATAATATAAAATGTGGTGTGCCGAACATATAACATGCACAGATCAGTCACCAGCTCTTGCTGCTTAGATTTCAGACACAGATAAGACCCAGATCTGGTGGACATTGGCCTTATGAACTGTAACTTACTTCTGAAAGGTTCTTATACACCAATGGGCAAGTGGAATCCTGTCCATATTGTGGTCATCGTTCAGCGGGCCTCTTACTGGATGAAACTCAGTTTTTGATGACCAGTAAAAGCATCGAGAGCCCCTTTTGTTGCTCTGTTATCATTAATTTTCAGGTAGAAGAGTCAAAACATTTGCAATCCGTGTTCATAATAGAAGTCTTAAAATACAGCCGAAGTATGATGATTTTCTAAATAACCTCAGACGCACAAAATTTCTAAAGCTATGTTTTAACACTGATCACTGATGTGACAGAAGCACTAATGCACAGAGCGCTTTGTGTTTTTTGTCTTACAACAGCTTTAAGCTGATGAAACATCATGAGTGAGATGACTAAATATCAATATGATTATCCAATATTTATATATTTTTAATGATCAATCCAGATTATCAACAACTTTTTAAACAATATACACAGTGTACAATAATTTTTGTTTTTTAACAGGTGAAGTAATCATAGGCAGGTGTGGTGGGCAGTACGGAAGGTTCCCGGTTCAAACGCCACCCCTGCCCATTCTCCATGTAATGTGGAGTTATGTTATGAAGGGCATCTGGCGTAAAACTTGTCAGTTCCACATTCAAATCCACCTCAGGTTTTATGTGGCGACCACGACTGGAAAAAACAAGGGAGCAGCCAAAGGGATTTACTTTAACAGTCAAGGAATCATACATTCCAGCTTTTCCTGAACATCACTGTTTAGAAATGCTCTGCTTCCCTCTACTGTATATTTTGGAGAATTGCATTCTGCAGACATGCTGCTGTGAAATAACGTGTGTGTGTGTGTGTGTGTGTGTGTGTGTGTGTGTGTGTGTGTGTGTGTGTGTGTGTGTGTGTGTGTGTGTGTGTGTGAGAGAGACCCTGGAAAAAAACAACACTGAAACTCCCTGACCTCCAGGTCACTAGTGTGCAAGGCTGGTCCAATGATGAGTCTGTGGGGGTGCACAGCAGAGCTTGAAGTGGTCAGGTGTGACAGCAGCCTAAACATTGTTTGTTTGCTCCACAGCACCTGGAGAGTTTGAAGGCATTGTGGTCGGCATCTGTTTCGGTGTCCTTGTTTTCCTTCTGGGGACCATGATGATCTGCATCTGCAAGAGACACGTGTAAGTCCTTGTTCATTGTATATGTTTGATTGTTACGCAGTTCTGAACACTGCTAAATTATCATCAGCAAGCTTTTTAAGTGTTTTATGCTGTTTAGAAGCATTCATCTTACTGTATGTAAACTGCTGACCCACTGAAGATCTGACATAGTGAAGAAAAAACAATATTCAGTTTATTATAGCACCAAACCACAACATAAGTCATTTCAAGGCACTGCACATATTTTGATAATCGACTAGTCACCAATGTTTGCGATTAGGCGACTAATCGGATCATATGTAAATTGCGGTGCATTGCACCAGCATGCAGCTGCTCATCATTAGCTTCAAGCTTGAAGTGTTTAATGTATGTGCTAACTAAAAATAAAGGCAATTAAGATGATAGGGGAAAATGAAGGAAATATTTAAACTAGAGTTTGTGTACATGTAACCTCATGTCTGCAACTCAGTTTTTGAGCTTCAGCTCACAGATTGATAACACAGAAACTGGTTTTCTGGTAGATGCCAACTAGGGTTGGGTATCGAGAACCGCTGTCGCAGACTGAACGGTCCACCCCTAAAATTGGTCCGCCCTGCCTCCACTGCGCATGCGTCATTTCGAACCTCAGCAGCTCATCTGAGACAGAGTCTCTTCACCCAAAGCGATCAAATGGATTAATGGGATTATTAACCATCAGATGAAAAGGTAAAACCTCTTGAATCATTCTAAAGTCAGTTTTAAGCAGAAACAAGGCGATACTCTGTGGCGTTCTGAAATGACAGACGTGCAGTGAATACATCAGCTAGCAGCTAGTGTAGCCGCGGCGGTCTGATCACTTCCTCCATCTTTTATGATGAAATAATGCTGAATTTATGTGGAAATGATTGTTGTACAAAAGCTTCAGTTATCTGTCACTGAGATAAATGATGACTGGAGGCAGTTTGAAGCAAAAACGATGTGATAATCGGTGAACCACAACTAATGACACGCACAGTGACGGCAGAGCAGACCAATTTTTAGGGCGCACCATTTGGTCGGCAACACCGGTTCTTTTCAAAAATCATTAAGAAATGATTTGATCCACCGACATCAATAGCCTTTTTGCTTAACGAGTCCCTTATTGGTCCTTCAGAGCGGCTGTTGTTTTTGAGGGTGTTTATCAGGAAAATAATCATTTCTCTACATTGATTACAGACCCTGCAGTGGGTCTCTAATCAAAAGCTTCTGCAGCACGGTTCTGCTTGAACCAACAAAGCAGTGCGCCGACCCGTTGCTTCATTCGTTTTCGGCTTCGCTGCTTTTCAGAAGCGGTAAGTCCGCTTCTTAACCCTTCTCAAAGCTATTTAAAGATGTCAATTATGAGTCACTTTTGTGCTGATTTTAAAGTTACTAACTGGGACTCTTGTCTTGTAAGAAACAAGAATTGTCCTCCGTTCCGTTCGCACAGCTCCAAATGCTGCGCCTTCTCTCTGCGGAGTCAAGTTAGTCTGGTCAGAATTAATAACTTAAAAGCGAATCGCCATTTTAAATCAATTGAAACCTCTTTCCAAACGTTGTAATACAAACGATAAACTACAGTCGACCAAAACGTTTTTTCCTTCCTGTGTTCTTTATGAATTACATTGATGCTGATGTGCAGCGCAGCTGTCTGAGTTCATCTCAGAGGTATGGAGTTAAATTTGTGCCAGTATTGTCTGAAAGGAAATGCTTTTGACAAAAACTACAGATTTTGGTTATTTTGCCCAGAGATCAAGGATCCAGTGGACCAATTTCAATTTTGTTTTAATTTAAGACTCAGTAAAATGTTGTTGACATAGAAAACCTGTAAAGCCTGCTTTTAGTTCACAGAAAATTCACAAGAGGTATAGATAAGGAATCGGATCTATAAGCAGAATCAATTATGGCATTGATACCCATCATTAATGACAGCGTTTGTGAATCCCTTAATTTTGTTGTCGTCCAGGCCTGGAAGCACCAAAGAAATGCTTTTTCTCCCATTGATGGTTTTTTGTTTGTTTGTTTTTTAATGGCTTCTGGGATGAGCCACTTTGAGGAAAGTTCACTCTTGTGGGACATTTTTTTTCCTGTTATAGATAATGACTCTCATTGAAGTCCTCTGGAGCCCTGTGGAGGGCAGGAGGGAACCGAAAAACTTGGAAAAGCTTTCCAGATTTATGTATTTCAGTCACTTTCTTCATCACTTTTGAAATTTCTTTGGAAGGTGATGTTGTATGTTGTTGGTTGAGGACTTTTAGCCAACTACGTACTACTGAAACACTATTTATCTGACGATTTGATTGACTAAAGCTGGCAGTGATCATGGCTGATTGTGTCTAAGACCGTGTTTCTCAAATCTTTTCAGACTATTGACCAATTGACTAATAAAAACAAAACAAAAATCTTTCCACACATGCCAATTTGTGTAACGGTTTTGTTTCTATAAAAAAAAAAAAACATGTTTCAGGTGATTAAAAAATTAACCACAGTTTGGGAATAATTAATCAAATAATTTATATGTAATATAAATTCATGATGTGAAACACTCTGACACGGGTAGACTTAAGTGTGTTAAAGTGCACGGAGCAAATGGTGGCAGGCATGAATCCAACATTTGAATGGCTGACTGGATCTGCTCAGTTTTCACAATAAAACCTTGAGTGTAACCCACAGGTGGTATTAGAACGTGGAAATAAATGAATTTGTATGTTTTGTTTTTGTAAAGAGAGACATTGCTCCAACTCTGTGGCCTCCACGTAGTACCACCATCTTCCTGTTTAGCACAGTAACCACAAAGATCAGTTGGAATCTTTACCATCTTAAAGAGTTGAACATCTTTCCAAGTGTTATTGCTTGTATCATAACAGTGTGTTGGTGTGTTTTGTTGTCACATTGGTTTGAAATCGGTGTCTCTCTGATTTCTCTCACAGGATCAAGCAGAAGTTTTGGCCTCAGATCCCAAACCCTGGAAACAGCAGTATTGGCAGCTGGTCTCCTGATTATCCTTTGAAAGTAAGAAGCTTTTTTTTTTTTTACATAAATGAATGACAGCATCATGATGACGTCTACAGTGTATCTATAACTATACACAAGGGTTGAATTGAAGGCTGGAAAATTAGTTAATGTCCTACCGTGTTGCTGCTTTGGACTGTTTGTGATTTCAGAACACTATCAGTTTGCCATTTGACACATTGTGATGATATTTTTCTCTTCCAAATGCCCTCGATAGGCCGACACACCAAAGGAGAGCAGCCTGGCTGGTGTTAGTGTGCTTGAGGTGGACCTGTTTGATGGGAGGTCTGTGTTTGATGATGACAAGACCAGTTTGCCTCTGAAGAAGGACAAGTATCTATCTGAGGAGCACAGCAGTGGCATCGGGGGTTCCTCGTGCATGTCGTCACCACGCCAGAGTGTGTCTGACAGCGATGAGGGCGGGGACGTTGGTGAAACCACAGCCAGCACTGTCCAGTACTCCTCAGTGGTGGCCTCCAGCGGGTACAAGGGTCAGACCCCAACCTCTCAGCCCCAACAAGCCATATTTTCACGATCTGAGTCAACGCAGCCACTCCTCGACTCTGAGGAGACCCCAGACATGTTGGGGCAGGAGGGCAGCGAACAGTCAAAGCGTCGCCCCCGAAATCCTGGTTTCAGCCAGGCAGAGGTGAGGTCAGACAACGCTGACTCTCCAGACTTCACCCAGCTGGAGATGGAGGAGCAGTCAGCGCTGGAGTCGCTCAGCTTCCATCCCATCGTGGAGGACTGTGAGCAGGCAGAAGAGGCAGCGTGTGGGTGGCTGCAGTCAGCAAAAGTCCCCAGCTACATGCCTCAGCGGGGCGGCTACAGGCCACAGTGAGAAATTTCACCAGTATTGGTTCTTTCCTGCATTTGAGGAAGTGCGCAGGCATCTCTTTGGCTTTTATCAAGTATTAACAGCTGATAATGCTTTGAGGCAGATGTGTTGACGAAAGCACTTCGAGCTACACAAAGATGATTTCACACTCAAATGTGCAGTTCAGTTTGAACTTCACTAACCCTTTTCTTTTAAGACTATGGACAATGTACATGAGTTTAATCAGCTGAAGCTTCAACCTCAAAAATATATTTACTGCCAAGTGGATGCAAGTGAAAGTGCAATTAAAGGAACAACTGTTTGCTTTCATTTAAAGGTCTTATAAATGGCATTTTAAACAATGTAGCAGCCAACAGCTATTTTCTATGTAAAGATGCAGAAGCGTAAAGACGCCCTTTGCAGAAAATGAAGCGACACTCCTTTTGTGTGTGTTGTAATCGGAGCTTTGCTGTTCCTTGTTTCCATAGCTGCACTGTACATATGAGTCCCATGTTTGTGCTCATTTAGTGCATGTGGGTCCCACTTTGTAAATCCATTGTCCTTCACGTTTAGAAAGAGACAGTTGTGAATGACCAGTAATATAGTTGATTTCGCAACTTCCCATAATGCCCTGCACAAGCAGTTTTTCTGAGCCAGCGGGTTGAGTGAAAAGCTCTGAGTTTCCTTTATCATGTTTGATTCACGGCGTTGAAAGTGCAGCTTTTGCAGGATTGTGTTTTTTCTATCTGTGGAGGTAATATTCTGTGATTCACACAGAGGGAATGACGGAGCCTGAACATTCCACTGTTTATAGCCAGCGCCAAAGAGAAGGCAGAAGTAGCCAGTGTGAAAAACTTAAACAAGTGGACAAAATACATCAGGGGAATATCTGCCACCCACACTAGAGATCTAAAGGTTTAACTAACAGCAACTATTTTCTGTTGAAGAAATGCAATCATATTTATCATTTAATCTAAATAGAGATGTTATGACTCCTCCCTGACAATAGTTTGTCAATCTTTTCGTTTCATACACAGATTATCCATAGATAGATGGATAATTTATTATTACAAGTGCAACAAAATTTCTTCACACCGTCACCTCAAACAAAAATACAATTAATGCACAATTATTACAAGTTGAACGTAATGATGGCACACATCAGAATTAAAACAACCATACATATACGTTTGTTTATGTACGCTAAGCTTTAAGACAGTCTGTCATCAGAATTTAGGCAATGTGAGTGGCAGGGGGGCAGCAGTATCCCATGCAGCCGTGAGCTCGGTCGAAGCGGTAAGATGGAGGCGGGGGTGGTAGGTGTGTGGGGGGAGAGGGGGCATGCGTCATGTGTGCAGATGAGATGAGTTCATATCACTCTGATGAGTTTGTATCAGTTTCTGTCTGTGTGTGCATAATGTCTGGAGTTGCTTTGACAACATCAGGCTGTAGGGGAGGGCAGAAGATAAGAGGACAGCCGAATGGTTCACCAGGACCGTAGAGATTCTTCTGGAAGAAAACAGCGGGGTGTTTTGACCTTCGGAGGCTGATAAGCCTGCCGTGTTTAGGGTTGAGCAGAGAAACGCATTTGCACCTCCTCTGACTGACCAAATCCAATTTTAGTATTTCCTGGTCTCCGACATCTTCTTTGCAAGGTGTACATTTGCGCCGAGATGTTATCCAACTTACATCTGAATTCAATGGTTAATGCAGTCTGAGACTGTATCACCTTGCCCAACTCATTCATCATGACGGACAGGTGAGGGTCCGTGGTTCTGGTAGCAGCTGTCTTGCCAATTCTCCGTTAGGTCACGGCAGCACAAACAATAAGCACCAGCCCTCCCACAGTAAAGCCAAATATAAATAAGTCTTCGATGTCCTCCACAGAGAGTGGTGCCAAGCACGCAAGGCTCCACGTCTCCCAGGCGTCGAGAACATAGCCTGCAGGGCAGGTTACATCTGGGCACGCAGGGTCCCCCAGCCCTGATTTCCTTCTTGGGAAAAAAAATGGTGTCAATAGCGTTTACAGACCAGCAGATCAATTCAATGGTTAATCCAAATATAGTTTGAAGAATTCACAGTCCAGTGAAGTAGGGACTTTGAAGGTTGGAGCAGAGATAGAGGAGAGAGGAGGAGATGCTACTGCCCTCGCCAGAGTCCCAAGCACAAGCTAGAAGAGAAATAAAATTAATCTTATGCCATTAAAGTGCTCACGGCAGATCCTTGAATGCCTTTTTTTTTTATTTATTTTTTTTTATTTATTATCCAAAGTGTCCCATCTGCCTCATTCTTGCAGATTTTGTTTTGGTGCTCATTGCTGCGAAATCTGTAGAATATTCCCTTGTTTCCATACAGCAGATGTGTAATTTGTCCGGTGCACCGGAGCTGCTACCGCTTTATGTGATGTTGCGAAACACTCTATAGCAAGATGGCAGACAGTTGCGACTTTCCAGAAATTCATATCTACAAGAAACCACTTTCAGAGGTTTAGAAAGTCCTCTGATCAAGAATACGGTCAGACTAAGATCAACAGGCGCTGGCTTTTCACTGATAGGTCTTTGAGCTACTAAGGGGCTCCAACTGGCATTCTTCCTCCTCAGTGCTGGGGGGTGGTTCCACTGTTTTGGTCTGAGATGCTGGTGTTAGTGTGCCATCTAGTAGTACCATATCATTTATAAGACCTTTAATTGCCATATTCCATGTTTATTGTTGAGTTTAAAAAAAAGTAACGCAAATCTTATCACAGTATGTAAGCATACAATAAAATAACTGTAAATTTACTTTCAGATGTATTTAACACTACAGAGGGCAAGCATAAAACCCTGTATTTTTTTCTTTCTTTGATGTAGCCAGTCATTCAGAATTTGATGCCTGCTGCACATTCTGCTGTTGTTGATACAGCGTGATATGAGTAATGTTATCAAATTATCAGCATCTTAAACGGGTATTGATGGGGCTCTCTAAAGAAGCATTGAGCAAAGACTTGGACTTTTGGATGACTCAACACTGTGGACTGTTCATCCACAGATTTCCTATCAGTTTCTCCAGAAATATCAGGATTTGCTTAAGACCAAAACATCGTGTGAGTGAACAGAAGGCTGTGTGTAAAGAGCAAAATCGCCTTCTGTGACGCCCTCGGCACATGGACTCACTGACTGTAAACATCATTGATCGTTGCAGATTCAGGCTGTTCTCTGCACAGGGGGAGCCACGTTGGCAACATCCACAATCTACAGCTGTAAATGTTCCTTTCTTCACACTCAGATTTTGAACCTCTGTTCCAGACCAGTGGGGTTCAACCGTGGTCATCATAGACGCTGCCCAACGCATGTACCATCCGTCCACTGCTCTGTCTGCAGCCTGTCGGCTGAGATGGGTTTGTGGACTGAGCTAATGAGTCACGAGCAAGAATCACTGTTCTAGAAGTGATCACACCTTTGGTGTCTCCTGTCTGTCAGTGATAATCACACAGTGTTGTCATACATGCGACTGAGGACACAGTTTTACAAATAAGATATCAGTCATTTCATAGGTGTCTCCCGTGCATTAGATGAGCTGAGTTGCTTTTGGAGTTCTGTCTGTCAGTTTCGCTTGTGAATACAATAAATCATTACCAGTAGATGATGGAACAGTTGTGCTCGTAGTTTCACATAACCTGGCAGAATTTGTGAAATATTGGCCATTTTTTAGGAAATCTGACTAATCGTACAGAAAAACCTTTTATTTTGAGTTAATAAAGAGGTGAAACCATTTATTATCATGTAATTGGACCTGGCGGCTTTTTGTCAAGAAGAATGGACACCTCGAGCATCAATGACAGCTTGCAGTCTTTAGTGATCATTGTAGATAAGAACCTTTTATTTTCTCAGATAGTAAAGAGGGCATTAAACTATTAAGAACCAAGGGTATGTACATTTTGGAATGGAGGTCCTTATTTTCTCTATTGCTATGTT
The DNA here is from genome assembly GCF_902500255.1 of Thalassophryne amazonica. NCBI lineage: Eukaryota > Metazoa > Chordata > Actinopteri > Batrachoidiformes > Batrachoididae > Thalassophryne > Thalassophryne amazonica. Next base: position 65,216,563 of record NC_047119.1, read on the forward strand.
TTGATTGATTGCACTGTCCTGTGATGCCTCATGATTTAATTTGAAGCCCATTCTACAAATTCTGCTCGAGTATGTATTTAAACTTAGGAGCACTGCTGCATTTTTAAAGGATGGACTTGTCTTGATGTGCGTAAAGGTTTTGTAAAATGCAGTGTGTGTGTTAGTCACACGGGAGTGGATGTTACATGTCATAAAAGGTTTAAAAAACAAAACTATTGGAACAATCTAGAAAGATTATTCACTCACACATTAGCCTAAAGAATGTGGTGTTTGTGTTCAGTTGCATGACTTTTTTTTTTTTTTCTTTTTTGGACATAACTTTCTTTGGCATATGTCACAGAACCTTCCATCTAGTTAAAAATAAATGCAAATAAAATGCGACATAGCGGTTGTCAGAAATGGTGTTGGCAGCACTTTACATAATTTACTTTTATTTCCTTTTATCAAAATGTGTTTCAGGCATCAGGTTTGGTTTTATTGTCTATCTGTGAAAAGCTTGAGGGGCAAGAATTATGTTTATTTTAATATGTATTTTAGTTTAAGATGAGCCTAACTGAATTTTATGTATCTGTGATGTTTGTTTTGAATACTGTCCACCTTTTTGTGTGTATCAGCTTGTCCCTGATGAACAGGCTTTTGGAGTCGTGGCTTTGTGAATGTAAACTTTTTGATGTCACGTGCTTTACTCTTTACTGACAGAAACCTGGTCCCAGTCTGTGCACTTTGTGGATTCTCTGCCACACTTCAAACTGTGCAGAAAGAACCATTTTGACAAACCTGCATGTGTACGATCACCATAGTGGGCGTTCCATTTCTACATGGACGTACAAATACTTTGGTGCACATTTGTACTTTAAATGACACAAATCTACCATAGAGGAGTGTATATGAACATTGTGCTTAAAAATTTAGCAGTGCGCACCAACACAGTGAGATTCAGTGAAATGGTTTGTGTGATTACGACCCATCGCAGTGATCAACAGGATCGCTGCTTGATCTGTCAGCATTTGTGTGTTCACTACAGCAGATGTAACATCCAGTATTTTCACTTTGTTCAAATTACTCTTTTATGCTGTTGCAAGGAATAACACATAATGGACAGTGTTACGTATTATTATTTCTTTATTTTTCTGTTGCCACTTTTGTTTCTTTCATTTAAATTGATGTGACATTTGTTTATTTGGTGACTGAATATGCATGAGACGTGCCTTGCCTGTTTCATTTACTGACCACAAAGTTGCGAGCTCAGACGTCAGGGGACTGAAAAGATCGAAGACAATTGATGGTTATGAGTGTTTGTTTTTTTTTTTTTTTTTTTTTTTTTTTTTTTTTTTTTTTTTTTTGGGGACCTGAGGTTAATAAACAGTCTGTGTAAATAACCTTTCTTTTCTGTTGTTTTGAAATTGAACACATTTCAAATGTTGTGTGTTTTTATATAATATACAGTGTGTGTGTGTGTGTATATATATATATATATATATATATATATATATATATATATATATATATATATATATATATATATATAAAATCTGCGACAGACTGGCGTTCTCTCCAGGGTGTACCCTGCCTCACACCCCCTGTGATTGCTGGGGTAGCTCCCCAGTGTGTTGTCCCCAGTGCTCCCCGCAGGTGTGAAGAAATCATGAAAAACTGTGGTTATACAACTAAATACTAGTTTAGTGATTCACAGAATTGCCAAAAAAAGCAGTTTGAACATAATAGTTTTGAGTTTGTAGCGTCAACAGCAGATGCTACTATTCAACAGGTGCTGGCTTCATCCTTGAATTGGCGACACCTGATTCACACCTGTTTGTTCCACAAAATTGACGAACTCACTGACTGAATGCCACACTACTGTTATTGTGAACACCCCCTTTTCTACTTTTTTTTTTTTTTTACTAATAGCCCAATTTCAAAGCCTTAAGACTGTGCATATCATGAATGCTTGGTCTTGTTGGACTTGTGAGAATCTACTGGATCTACTGGTACCTTGTTTCCCATGTAACAATAAGAAATATACTCAAAACCTGGATTAATCTTTTTAGTCACTTAGCACTACTATTATTCTGAACACTACTGTCGTCCATCGGATCCGGGTTGTGGATCAAGTTTCACTGTGTATAGGCTTTGAAGGATTACATCAAAACTACTTCACGGATTCTCACCAAATTTGCACCACAGATAGATATTACGAGTGAAGCACTGCGCAAGTGGCACAAGTTCGCTCATGGTAGAGGGAGTCCCAAACAGGAAGTGCCAAATTTTGAGTCCAGAGTGAAACAGGAAATGTCAAATGTTGAACACTTCCTGGAGCTACAGCAGAAGATATTAACCTGTTTTCCATTATGCACCTCCCCCCCGTATGTTTATCCTCTGTAAGATTTTTGTGTTATTTAAAAAAAAAAAATTGAAAAAAGAGACTAGATCTTGGGGGAATTCAATTCACAGTCAACACAGGAAATGCTAAATGTTGAGTTGACATTGAATCCAGGATTGTTCAAAGATGTTTGCCCAGTCTGGAATAATTTTGATCTTTTGACACCAAATAAGATTACATATGTTTGTACTCCTCCTGGAAGAATAACCAGAAAACATACCCACACCTTTATCAACTCGCACTGAAATGTTTATGTTCACCATCTTCATCTGTACCCTGTGAAAGAGTTTTTTCTAAGGCAGGGGAACTGCTGTGTAAGAGGAGAAATCACCTTGGAGCAAAGACACTTCAGAAACCTTTGTTCCTCAATAAAAATGTAAGTAAGTATGTAAGCTTTATTTATAAAGCGCCTTTCACAGACCAGGGTCACAAAGTGCTGCACATGGCATACAAAAATCTAAAAATAACATACGAAAACAATAAAATACAATATTAGGCTAAAAAGCTAACTTAAAGAAATGCGTCTTTAGTTGCCTTCTAAAAGTATCTATACAATCCAGAGAACGAAGGGCACATGGAAGCTCATTCCAGAGGCTAGGCGCCACCACTTTAAAAGATCTGTCCCCGCGAGTTTTAAAACGGGTCCGAGGAACCATCAACAGGTTCTGATTGGACGATCTGAGGCTCCTGGAGGAAGCATAAGGCTGGATCAGGTCCCTGATGTACTCCGGTGCCTGTCCATGCAGAGCTCTAAAAGTCAATACCAGGATTTTGTAATGAATCCTGTAGGAGATAGGCAGCCAATGCAAAGTATTAAGAATAGGAGTAATATGGTCCCTCCTGCGGGTGCGGGTAAGCAGGCGCGCAGCAGAATTTTGCACAACCTGCAGGCGGGCCAGCTCCTCCTTATTCAGACAGGTGAGACTTACAATAATCCAAACGCGATGAGATGAACGCATGAACAATCATCTCAAGCTCTTTTAAAGTCACCATCTTACGGAGCTTAGAGATGTTCCGAATTTGGAAAAAACAGTTCTTAACCAGGTAATTTGTGTGCTGCTCCAAAGACATCCCTCCATCCAAAATGACACCCAGGTTATGCAGGCTGCTTTTGACCGTGCAGCTTAGGCTACCGAGATGCTGCTTAATTCCAGGTACAGCACTATCTGGTGCTACAATCAGAGTCTCAGTCTTATTGGAATTATAACTGCAGACTGTTCTCAGTGAGCCATTCCTTAATTTTGGCCAAACAATTTGTGAGAGAGCAGAGTTTCTGTGGCTCAGTTGTCTAAAAGAGCAGTACAGCTGCAGATCATCGGCATACAAATGATAGGACACATCACTGAACTGCTGGATCAGCTTGCTGAGAGGAAGGAGATACGAGAACAAAACAGGTCCCAAGACCGATCCCTGTGGCACCCCACAGAAGATCTGCAGATTCCGACACTGCATTGCCCATCATCACACTAAAAGTTCTACCAGTCAGGTAAGAGGTAAAACCACTCTAAAACACAACCTGACATTCCAACCAAATCCCGCAATCTGTTTATCAGAATGCCATGGTCAACGGTATCAAACGCCGAAGACAGATCAAACAATCAGCACAGAACATTTGCCAATGTCAGCTGCCATCATCATGTCACTAGACACCTTCAACAGGGCTGTTTCAGTAGAATGAAACTCACGGTACCCAGATTGAAAAGTGTCATGGATGTTGTTAGCCTGCAAAAACGATCTCAACTGAGCACAGACTACCTTTTCCAAGACTTTGGCCAAGAAAGGGGTTTTATATATTGGCCTAAAGTTCTTGAGCTCTGTAGAATCCAATCCAGCTTTCTTTAACTGTGGTTCCACAATGGTATGTTTAAAATAACAGGGAAACACACCACTCGACAAAGATATATTAAACATTTTAGCAATGTAGGGCCCGATGGAGTCAAATACATTCACAAACAGTTTAAACAGAAGAACATCCAAAATACCAGAGGATGGCTTCACTTTATTCATGCTGGTTGAGATGTCCTCTACAGTAACAGGCTCAAATGAGGCCCAGCACTGAGTGGGAGGTTCCCAGTGCTGGGGACCATGGCATGGAGGCAGGTTGTCCTTTATAACTCTAACCTTATCAATAAAGAAATCCAGGAACTCCTCACAACTAGTTTTAGAGATAACAGGAGTGACGGCAGCAGGTGACACAAGAGAGCTGATTGTGTCAAAAAGCACTTTAGGATTTCTTTTATTGGAGGCAATCAGGCGATTAAAATAACTTGTCCTGGCCTCCTCTATCATCTTATTTAAGGAAGATATTAAGTCTCTTAAATGTAGCCTGTGAACCTCCAGTTTTGTTGACTTCCATAGGTGTTCAATCTGGCGACATGTTCTCCTTAGAGTCATAATGCCATCATTTATCCAAGGGCAGAAACTTTCACGAGGAGCTTTATCAGCCTTGAGTGGTGCCACTTGATCCAAGATAGTGGCACAGTGGCTATTAAAGCTATTCATAAAACAATCAGTTTCAGTGAGATTATTAAAAAGTAAAGGGTTGAATTTATCACAGAAAAGCGTAGCTGTTGTCTCTGTGATAATTCTCCTTTCTGCCTTAGTAGAAACAGGTTGAGGCTCAGATGGCACCATCAAATCAAAGAAAACACAACGATCACTCAGAAGAACATCCTCCACACATACATTGGTAATTTCCAGGCCCAGTGCAAAAACCAGATCCAACGTGTGACCCTTGTTGTGAGTGGGACCTGACACATACTGTTTAAAATTAAAGGGTGATTCTTTAACTACGGGCACTATTGGCCTTGTAAATGTAATTTCCACCACACCATTGCCTTACAATATAAAGCGCCTTGGGGCAACTGTTTGTTGTGATTTGGTGCTATATACATGTGCTCTGATGTTACTGTTTATCTCCATAGAAACTACCCACACAATCTTTCATACAAACTTTTTAAAGGGACATTATTGTTGTGGTGGAAATTACGGCAATAGTGTGGGACAACTACATTTCGTTTAAAAAAATCACAACAGTTGTATGACATTGAATACCCCAATTATGTTTTGATTATTTTACTGAGATTTTATTCAGAGATATTTTTGAAAACATTACAAAAAACATTTGTTTACTATTCATTTTTATCATTGAAGATCATAAGTCTGGGTGTGGGACAAGCACAAAACGGCAATATTTGCATATAATGATGCTGAAAAAAGGTGAAAAAGTCATCATAGACTACTAGGACAAATTTCTTAAAACACTTTCATTGTAAAGATAACTATAGAAGTGTGAAATTTTCCCTTTTTTCTTTTTTTCATAAAATATGATCAAGGGACATAAAAGTACCCGTAGTCTAAGAATCACCCTAAAAGCCTCTGTCATAGTTATAAGCTCTCTTGCTGAAGTAGAAGAATCAACATCAATCTGGAAATTAAAATCACCCAAAATTAAGAGCTTTTCCAATCTAATTATAGACGATAAAAAGTCAGTAAAAGCCTTAAGAAAAGTCCCAGCAGGGCCAGGAGGTCGATAGATCAAAATACTATAAAATTTATGTGAGGAACCAACTTCCATCATGAGCGCCTCAAAAGAGGGGGCGTGGCTCGTATCCGACACTCTGCATGTGTACCGGTCCCGGTGCACAGCAGCCAGTCCTCCCCCCGCGCGACAGGGGCGGGGCTTACCCACCGCTAAGCAACCCGTAGGACAGAGCTCATTTAAATGGATGCATTCATTTTCCCTCTGCCACGTTTATGTGAGGAAAAGAAAGTCCAAGTTTTTCCTGACAAAAAGCTCATTAATGGAGAACGCTTTATTTGAAATAGAGCGCGCATTCAATAATCCAATCCGACTCAACAATAAGGCGGTAGTCGAGTCCGCTGAGCACAGCGGAATAGGCTGCAGACAAATCCCACGGTCACGTGAGGCACCACTGTACCGGCGAAACCCACGCTGCTCCCGAGACGTAAACACGGAAAACAGGGACGGACCCGGGACCCAAGCGACTCGTCCATCGGGGACCCAGTGATGTCCAGGCTGAGTCCTGCAACACAGAGGAGTGGTGGGATGCATGAACAGGGCCGCACCGCCAGCCGTATGGCCCTGCAAGAGTGGAACTAGACGAAGCCACCTGTAGCTTCGGTATCCACGAGCCGCACGCCACACTCCTCGTCTGATCCGAACCTGGACACCCGCTCTGCAGCCTCTTCTCCTCTTTTTCGGACTACCTGGACGTCGCCACATCAGGTATTCCCGGGAGGAGGGGGAACACACAAACGGAGGTGGGAAAGTTTGCTGGTAGCTATCCCAGTCATGAAAGAGGTATTCCATTGTCTCTTTAATTTTAAAAAGAGAGTCGCGATCATAAATCTGTATTGCACACACGCAATCGCTATCCGTCAAAGCTGATATGACAGCACACACAATCAGGAAAATAACAGAAAAACGACATGGTAACAGGCAAGCAGCAGCCGGAACACACACAGGCGCTATCTTGACTCCAGATTGCACAAAATGAATCTACTTTTAGTCTTTTATTTCATATGCTTTAACACTTACGTTAACAAATTTCCATACATAAGTTACAAATTTTAACTCTTTTATTACAGACAAATTTGCTATATTTTACAAACCAACTCAGTTTAGCATTTACACAAACAGGGTTTTAAGCAAATTTTAAACTCCTCATGAACAGCTTAACTCGACACACAAATTGAGCACATAAAATTATGCAATGATGAGATCATATTTTAAATAGAGGACTGGGGATTAACTATTTCACAGGCTGATGCTGCGTTTGCAGCACGTTAGCTTTTCCATCTTATTTTCATTTTATTTACCTGCAATGATTTTATAACTACTGCAGGGGTCACTATTGAGCGACCAACACAGTGTCGACACAGTTGGTGTAGTGTGTCAATACACTCCTTGAGGTATCATCATCCCATCACTAATTCCCACCTGTGGCCTTTTTGTGTGGAGTTTGCATGTTCTCCCCATGTTTGTGTGGGTTTCCTCCCACATTTAAAGACATACAGGTTAGGTGAATTGGAAACGTAATAATTGTCCTGGTCTCCCCTGTAAAAGAGGTCTCAATCTCAATGGGACTAATCTGGTTAAATAACAGATTAAAAAAAAATCCATAATAGACAGTCTAACCTATACCTTTTTGGAACTTTTATTATCAGACAAATAATGTGGTACATTTTTAATAATATGATTGGATCATTTTTCCATTTTTATTTTGAAAAATGTCTGCCACGAGTGACACATTGAAAATTCACCATGGCCCAATATCCAGTTTTATTTGTAACACATTTGGCTGTATGTGTACCAAATTCTATGCTTTTATCACAAAATGCACAATTGTTATGGAGATTTTCACTAAGCTGCACCACTATTACAAAGTTGGCAGCCTTGAAAAGGAAAAAGCCTATCTTTTGAAGAGAGTTCTTTATTAATTAATTTAGCAGCCTTTATTCGTTTATTTGCATTTTTACACGGAGTGTATTTATTTATTTATTTCTCAGGTTTATTAATTTTTACACTGGTTGTATTGATTAATTAATTAATTTAGCAGCCTGACTTTTGAAGAGAGGTCGATTTTTATTTATTTATTTATTATTATTATTGTCACTGAGTGGTGTATTATTTATTTATTGATTAGGCAGCCTGTGTCTTTAAGAGGTTTATTTATTTGCATTTTTACACGGAGTGTATTTATTTATTTATTTATCAGGTTTATTTATTTATTTTACACTGGGTGTACTGATTAATTAATTAATTAAGCAGCCTGACTTTTGAAGAGAGGTCGATTTTTATTTATGTTTTATTATTATTCCTTTCACTGAGCGGTGTATTATTATTTATTTATTGATTAGGCAACCTGTGTCTTTAAGAGGTTTATTTGTTTATTTATTTGCATTTTTACACGGAGTGTATTTATTTATTTATTTCTCAGGTTTATTTATTTATTTTACACTGTTTATATTAATTAATTAAGCAGCCTGACTTTTGAAGTGAGGTCGATTTTTATTTATGTTTTATTATTATTATTATTTTAACTGAGTGGTGTATTATTTATTGATTGATTGATTAGGCAGCCTGTGTCTTTAAGAGGTTTATTTGTTTATTTATTTACATTTTTACACGGAGTGTATTTATTTATTTATTTCTCAGGTTTATTAATTTTACACTGGTTGTATTGATTAATTAATTTAGCAGCCTGACTTTTGAAGAGAGGTCGATTTTTATTTATGTTTTATTATTATTATTTTCACTGAGCGGTGTATTATTATTTATTTATTGATTAGGCAGCCTGTGTCTTTAAGAGGTTTATTTGTTTATTTATTTACTTTTTTACACGGAGTGTATTTATTTATTTATTTCTCAGGTTTATTATTTATTTATTTTACACTGTTTGTATTGATTAATTAATTAATTTAGCAGCCTGACTTTTGAAGAGAGGTCGATTTTTATTTATGTTTTATTATTATTATTCTTTTCACTAAGCGGTGTATTATTATTTATTGATTGATTAGGCAGCCTGTGTCTTTAAGAGAGGTTTTCTCAGGACGGGGTGGGGGCGGACGGGTTCATCGGGTTCATGTAGTATTTGGACAGCTCCTCCCCCTCCTTCTCCCGTCAGTAACCTCACGGAGGTGATGGAGTTGGCTCCGGAAATGACAGTAAACGGCTGAACTGCGCCTTTTTTTTTCTTTTTTTTTTTTTTTTTTGTAACCGGGCCTCGTGATCCGGATCGGCCGATGAGTCCGGAACGGGATCCGTTCGGCTGGCAGACAGGATGATGGCTGATGGATGCTGCAGAGGACAGATGGACAGAGGCCGGGCGAAGATTGCGTCAGACTCGGTGCACAGGTCCGCCTTCCCGCCGCAGTTCTCGCAGACAGGGTCCCAGGACATCCAGGAGCTGGCCTCCAAACGCGTCGACATCCAGAAGAAACGCTTCTACCTGGACGTCAAGCAAAGCGGACGCGGCCGCTTCCTGAAGATCGCCGAGGTGTGGATCGGCCGCGGCCGCCACGACAACATCCGGAAGAGCAAGGTGACACTGTCCATGTCCACGGCCCCGGCGCTGCGCTACTGTCTGGGGGACTTCATAGACTACTACGCCCGGATCGGGCTGCGAGGGGCCCCGCTGGAGGAGCCCGCCGAGGCCCGCAGGAGGGCCCCGCTGTCCCCCACCGGCTCGGCCGCGTCCGACGACCACGTCCACCGCGTACTCAAGAGCGAGTTCATCGAGAGGGACAACAGGAAGTACTACCTGGACCTGAAGGAGAACCAGAGGGGCCGCTTCCTGCGGATCCGGCAGACGGTGAGTAAAGGACACGGCACCATGGGCTACTACGGGCCGGGGATCGAACAGACCATCGTGCTACCCGCGCAGGGACTCATCGAGTTCCGTGACGCGCTGTCACAGCTCATCGAGGACTACGGGGACGCGGACAGCGAGGACCGGGGCACGGCGGCGGCTCGGAACCGCGACGACAACCCGGAGCTGCCGGAGGCGGTGTCCTTCCGGGTGGACAACAAGAGGTTCTACTTCGACGTGGGTTCGAACCGCTACGGCGTGTTCCTGAAGATCAGCGAGGTGCGGCAGCCCTACAGGAACACCATCACCGTGCCGCTGAAGGCCTGGGCCCGCTTCGGACAGAACTTCATCCGCTACGAGGAGGAGATGCGGCGGATCTTCTCCTGCCACAAGGACAAGAGGACGGAAGTCCACAGCGAGGACGAGCACGAGGACTGAGGACTGAGCACGCGCCCTCACACACTCACACTCATCAAAAGCACCGCCCAGCTGTAAGTGTCCCTAAAGGGCAGCTCAAACCTTTTATGACGTCATCCTGTCTTTCCTCACATTTTAAAGGGGTCCTATTATACACATTTTTGAGGGGCTAACAGAGGCCGAGCAGCGACCATCTTAATCAGAAATCCAACAGACACGACGATTAATCAACAATTAAAAACAGACAGAAAAAGCAGCTTGTTTCTTTAAATGGAAATAAGCTGCTCTCTGTCTCCCCCCTGCAGCCGGGTGGGCGTGTCCCACAGTGGGCACACCGACATATGTCACAGACAAGAACTTCTCTTATATCAGGAGAGTTCCTACACGAACAGACACAAAAAAGACGGTGGGCCTCTGAACACCTGTATTTAACTTTTTAAAACTGTATAATCTGTATAATCTGACCCCGACACCAAGGAGCGATTAAACCGCAGCAGCTGTCCAAACTTTAACATCCACGCACATTCGGATGATATTGTCAGTTTTACATGAAGATAATGGTGACATTTTGTGGTTTACTAACAAAATAATGTCATGAATCCCACAGAAGTAATGAAGTATTGAAGACAGCAAAACTTTTTTTTTTTTACATAAAGAGTAAAAAGTGCAAATAGAAATGACTTAAAGAAAAATCACATTTCTTTTGAACAGAGGCTCATACTTGTTTAAACATTTGGCTAAACATGTTAATACTCACTAAATACTTAATATTGATGAGTGCCCACATTCATATTGGACATGTTACATTGTGGCTAATAACAAGGAATCTGATTTGTTTGGTTTATAGCAGTATTTTAAATAGCACCCCCCCCCCCCCCCCCCCCCCCCCCCCCCCAGATTTGAATTGCAAAGACAACTGAGGTGAAGTCACATTAAAATCTCAGAATTTGATCAGCTTCATCAGAAACAACATCCATGCTAACATCCCATTAGGCCCCTTATCATCTAAATTGGCTGGAACTTTTTCAGTGATGTGATTATTCCGAATTCTAACGCAGATGTCTAAACAAACAATGATGAGTCAAATGATGCTGTTTGTGACGTCATATTCTGTAATACAGCAAATGAATTTTGGGGGGGTTCAGATTTATTTAGCGAGATGTTTTAAACGACCTTCTGACTAGTCTGATTATAGTTACAGTGCATCTGGAGTCATCAGATGATTGACAAGAAATTTATCAGCAACTGCTTTGATAATCAATTATTTATTGAAGTCACTTTTGAAGGTTGAAGTCCAAATATTTTCTTGTTCCACATGTTTAAAGTTTATGACTCCCCCCACCCCAAGTTGTAAATGGAAAATCTCTGGGGTGTGTCTGAAGGCCGTAGCAAACTAAGATTGTTGTTGAGTTGGTGTCTTTTAAACTGTGATGGCCATTGTTCACTGTTTGTGTTTTTTTTTTTAATAAGTTAGGCCCACGATACATTAAAAAAAAATGGTAAATGGACTGCATTTATATAGCGCTTTTTTCCATCTGCATCAGACGCTCAAAGCGCTTTACACATTCACCCCCGATGTCAGGCTGCTGCCATCCAAGGTGCCCACAACACACCAGGAGCAACTAAGGACCTTGCCCAAGGGCCCTTAGTGATTTTCCAGTCAGGCTGGGATTTGAACAGAGAATCCTCTGATTTTAAGCCCAACGCTTAACTACTAGACCATCACCTCCCCTAAAAAGTAGCTGTTAATTCATAGATAGACATTGATGGGTTTTGTCCAGGAACACACACTCTTACAGGTCCACCCTCGTATTCCTGAATGATGCTGGGCTCTTGGGTCAGTGTCTCTAACAAAAATAAAACTTAATTTCAGCCCCAAATGCCAGATATCCTGGCATTCTGGCTCATCAGATTATAATCATGTTTGGTCTGAAAGCATTTGTAGATATATAAAATATAAGAATAAATATTAGACACCAGGTTAGATCTGTACAGTTCCACAGCACTCTTCAATAACGATGTGGAAAAATAGGCTTCCTCATTAATATTAAAGGGGCCACCACCTGTTCACAGTGGATGTGTAATGGGTCCACTGTGGCAACCCAGAACAACCGGGGGCAGCCAATAAATAAATTAATAAATTATACACCTTTTCAGCAATCTAGTATAAGTCACCAGGTGTCTTAAAAACGGTGATTAAAATTTGGAGCCAAAATTCCTGACAGACAGTGAGGTGACGTGCTATTTATATATATATATTTTTTTTAAGTGTTTGGGAGTGACTGTTTCTCTGCAGGTCACTTTACACCGGCGGTGTAGTGGTGTGTTGTTCGTTGACTGTACACTTCCTGTCCGTTTAACGTCGAGAACATCTGCGGTCATTTTCTTTCGAGTGGTGGATGCAACTGCTGGACTTTGTTCTCTCGTGATAGGTGTCATTCCAACAAGGGTCTCGCAAGAACTCTAATTCCACCTGTCGTGGCGACAGCAGGGCAAGTCCCGCTAAATATTTCCATTTCCTTTTTTCCCTTCTCATCCATTATTGCCGTAACATCATCTCTCAAAAGGTTTTAGCTCTGGTCTCATCCTCTGCCCACACGTACCGTGCCGCGTATTTCACAATGTCATGTGACTCTTTCTGTACGTCATGTGAACTGTAACAGCAGAATAAGGGTTTCTGTTGCACTTTTCGGGGCCTTTATAAGGCCTTTTCAAATCACCTGAAAAACTACCTCATGCAATATTTGAGAGGGTTTTTTTTCTCAAAATACACGTGTCCATTCAGCATATTTTCAGTTCACTAATTCAACTTGCACAATTTGTAACGCAATAGAAACCCGCCTACTGTGTGTGTTTGTGTGTATGTAAATACAGGATCTCCGTCATCCAGGTAGGACATCTCTAGATGTTTACTTAACACCAGTTAGCTTTGTAGTTGGTCTAAGACATTTTGCTAAGTGGCTTCCAGATTTTTAAAAACATCTAGACTCCAGATAGTCTGACATATATGTGTCATGGTGGCACATGAGAACTGTCTTATCTCAGCGAGCAGTAGAACCCTCGCTATGTAAGGCTTTGCAATATCTACCAGATGAGATGGCAGTTGACCATTTAGGATTTTATATGTTAACAGCAGAACGTTACATAAAATCTGACCTCACATGAACGTGAAGTCAATAAAGTGAGACTCAATGTGAGTAATATGGTCAAATTTTTTTGCTCCAGCAGCATTGTGAACCATTTAAAGACTTCTTCAACTTCAACTTCAACTTTTTTCTTATATAGCGCCAAATCACAACAAACAGTTGCCCCAAGGCGCTCCATATTGTAAGGCAAGGCCATACAATAATTATGAAAAACCCCAACAGTCAAAACGACCCCCTATGAGCAAGCACTTGGCCACAGTGGGAAGGAAAAACTCCCTTTTAACAGGAAGAAACCTCCAGCAGAACCAGGCTCAGGGAGGGGCAGTCTTCTGCTGAGACTGGTTGGGGCTGAGGGAAAGAACCAGGAAAAAGACATGCCGAGAAGGGGAGCAGAGATCGATCACTAATGATTAAATGCAGAGTGATGCATACAGAGCAAAAAGAGAAAGAAACAGTGCATCATGGGAACCCCCCAGCAGTCTACGTCTAAAGCAACATAACCAAGGGATGGTCCAGGGTCACCCGATCCAGCCCTAACTATAAGCCTTAGCGAAAAGGAAAGTTTTAAGCCTAATCTTAAAAGTAGAGAGGGTATCTGTCTCCCTGATCTGAATTGGGAGCTGGTTCCACAGGAGAGGAGCCTGAAAGCTGAAGGCTCTGCCTCCCATTCTACTCTTACAAACCCTAGGAACCACAAGTAAGCCCGCAGTCTGAGAGCGAAGCGCTCTAATGGGGTAATATGGTACTACGAGGTCCCTAAGATAAGATGGGACCTGATTATTCAAAACCTTATAAGTAAGAAGAAGAATTTTAAATTCTATTCTAGAATTAACAGGAAGCCAATGAAGAGAGGCCAACACGGGTGAGATATGCTCTCTCCTGCTAGTCCCCGTCAGTACTCTAGCTGCAGCATTCTGAACCAACTGAAGGCTTTTTAGGGAACTTTTAGGACAACCTGATAATAATGAATTACAATAGTCCAGCCTAGAGGAAATAAATGCATGAATTAGTTTTTCAGCATCACTCTGAGACAAGACCTTTCTGATTTTAGAGATATTGCGTAAATGCAAAAAGGCAGTCCTACATATTTGTTTAATATGCGCTTTGAATGACATATCCTGATCAAAAATGACTCCAAGATTTCTCACAGTATTACTAGAGATCAGGGAAATGCCATCCAGAGTAACGATCTGGTTAGACACCATGCTTCTAAGATTTGTGGGGCCAAGTACAATAACTTCAGTTTTATCTGAGTTTAAAAGCAGGAAATTAGAGGTCATCCATGTCTTTATGTCTGTAAGACAATCCTGCAGTTTAGCTAATTGGTGTGTATCCTCTGGCTTCATGGATAGATAAAGCTGGGTATCATCTGCGTAACAATGAAAATTTAAGCAATACCGTCTAATAATACTGCCTAAGGGAAGCATGTATAAAGTGAATAAAATTGGTCCTAGCACAGAACCTTGTGGAACTCCATAATTAACTTTAGTCTGTGAAGAAGATTCCCCATTTACATGAACAAACTGTAATCTATTAGACAAATATGATTCAAACCACCGCAGCGCAGTGCCCTTAATACCTATGACATGCTCTAATCTCTGTAATAAAATTTTATGGTCAACAGTATCAAAAGCAGCACTGAGGTCCAACAGAACAAGCACAGAGATAAGTCCACTGTCCGAAGCCATAAGAAGATCATTTGTAACCTTCACTAATGCTGTTTCTGTACTATGATGAATTCTAAAACCTGACTGAAACTCTTCAAATAGACCATTCCTCTGCAGGTGATCAGTTAGCTGTTTTACAACTACCCTCTCAAGAATCTTTGAGAGAAAAGGAAGGTTGGAGATTGGCCTATAATTAGCTAAGATAGCTGGGTCAAGTGATGGCTTTTTAAGTAATGGTTTAATTACTGCCACCTTAAAGGCCTGTGGTACATAACCAACTAACAAAGATAGATTGATCATATTTAAGATTGAAGCATTAAATAATGGTAGGACTTCCTTGAGCAGCCTGGCAGGAATGGGGTCTAATAAACATGTTGATGGTTTGGATGAAGTAACTAATGAAAATAACTCAGACAGAACAATCGGAGAGAAAGAGTCTAACCAAATACCGGCATCACTGAAAGCAGCCAAAGATAACGATACATCTTTGGGATGGTTATGAGTAATTTTTTCTCTAATAGTCAAAATTTTGTTAGCAAAGAAAGTCATGAAGTCATTACTAGTTAAAGTTAATGGAATACTCAGCTCAATAGAGCTCTGACTCTTTGTCAGCCTGGCTACAGTGCTGAAAAGAAACCTGGGGTTGTTCTTATTTTCTTCAATTAGTGATGAGTAGAAAGATGTCCTAGCTTTACGGGGGGCTTTTTTATAGAGCAACAAACTCTTTTTCCAGGCTAAGTGAAGATCTTCTAAATTAGTGAGACGCCATTTCCTCTCCAACTTACGGGTTATCTGCTTTAAGCTACGAGTTTGTGAGTTATACCACGGAGTCAGACACTTCTGATTTAAAGCTCTCTTTTTCAGAGGAGCTACAGCATCCAAAGTTGTCTTCAATGAGGATGTAAAACTATTGACGAGATACTCTATCTCACTTACAGAGTTTAGGTAGCTACTCTGCTCTGTGTTGGTATATGACATTAGAGAACATAAAGAAGGAATCATATCCTTAAACCTAGTTACAGCGCTTTCTGAAAGACTTCTGGTGAGTGTGTGGGGGATAGGCCACAAAATAAAACATTACAATAATCAGTTCCAAGTGGAACAAAAGCACAAACGCATATCTCAACCTGGAGACAGAATGAGTCAAATTTAGTTTTTTTTGCTATAGTATATTACGCAAATGAAAAAACAAGCAAACAAAAAGTTTTTTGTTATGTCATAAATGTGTAAATCAAAGATCAGTGTAGGATCAAAGATCATCCTGAAATTTTTGGCTTTCTCATTATGATGAAAAACAAGTATCTACTGATGATATGAACTGATTAAACTGGTGTCTAAGTCTTGCACCACCAATAACCATCATCTCACTTTTCGCTAAATTCAATGTCATGTAATGAATATCATGACATCCAGTTTTGCCAATGACGCCATGCAGTCTTGTAAAGTCATAATATGAGAGAGATTATTTGTATTAATAGGCATGTAAAACAGTGTCATCAGCATAACAGTGAAAAGTAATTCCATAGCTTTGCAATATCTGGCCTAGATAATGCTATATAATGTGAGAATAAAGGATCTAAAATGGAACCCTGAGGTATCCCGCATTTCACTGCAATAGGTTTGGAAGTGATGTTATGGAAGACACATTGTGATTGGTTGGATAAATATGATCATTGGAACCTACCAGAAATGCCCAAATAGATTTTATCTATCTAACAATATACAATGATCAGTAGTATTAAAAGATGCACTGAGATCCAGCAGCAGCACTGTGGTTATGTCTGAATCCAGACCATGCAGATCATTCACTACTATAGTGAGTGCAGAGTCTGTGGTGTCCTAAATGCCCTAAATGTTGCCTGTAAGGGTTCAAAGAGATTATTGGACAAATGAGCCTACTTTCAAAAAGAAAGGTAGTCTGTATTTCACCAATAATCTAGTAATAGGTTTTTAAAGATCATTGCATTTTTTAAATGAGCTGGAACAGCACCAGTTATAAGTGAGAGGTTAACTAATATTCAACATCGTGAGTCCAAATGAAGGCCAGAGATTCTTAAAAAGTTTAGTTAGGAGTGGATCAAAGAGACAAGTAGTACTTTTGAGATCATCCAGAATTTTAGACGGCATAGCAAGTGATAGAGTAGCAAATTCTGTAATTGTCGACTTTGAGTCAGAATCATCCTTTGGCTTAATTACACAATCATGTAACCATATGAAAGTTTGTTGAGCTATTTTATAGGGTTATTGTTCCTTCCTGATTAATCCTGATTAGCAAATTGGGGTGTGTATTGAAGCATCATAGTAACTCCTTGATCCATCTTTGTCAATCTTGAGCAAACTTGGTGTACGTAGTGGTTACGGCTCTCGTTGGCACCAGATTTGAAATCGGGATCCAGTTTTTGAACTGTTTAAAAATTTCATTCAGATTCTCCAAATTGTTGACAGTACGTTACGTAGTAACTTCCAGGTGTTCATAGTCTTAATGGCTTTAATCATGTTCAAACATCTTTAAATGGGGTGTTGGTAGTGACTGCAGCTTGAAGCGTGTTTGATTGTGCTCCATCGGGGTAAAAATTTGAAGCTGAAGCAGTGTTTGTTGTGGTTTTTGTTCAAAGTCGAACAGCTCAAGTTCTTGCTTTTTCTGACATGTTGCCAGGTCTGCACTTTATAAGCAGCCTGTTAACAGGAAAGCTGGATTGAGCTGTTTCATCCTGTTTTTGCACTTTTTTCAATTGTGGGCAAACATAGAACGGCACCCTGTGAATAGCTCTGTTAGTCATAATGTGCTCTTCATTTTGGTCAAAATAATCCAAGAAATGAGTTGAGCTCCAAAAAAAAAAAAAAAAATCAGGGAACAAAGCCCACAGAGTAAATGTGTCCTATCAGCAATTCTGACTGATGCACATTTCTGCCTTTTTTTTTTCTTTTTTTTTTTTGTCTGTGGCTGTGTTTACAGGTGAGTATACCTGTGTATCAGCACCACTACACTTCTGCTTTAAAGAGAAACGTAATGGGTGAACGGTAATCGTCTCTCTCGTTTGCAGAACCTGTGGTCATGTGTTACAGTGCGAGCAGGAGTTCAGACGAGGATGTGACGGTCGGTCACGCCTGATCTCCTGTAAGCTGTTTCAGGCCTAATCTTTGCTTCTGACAGGAGAGTTTATACATAACCTCAAACTCATTTAAAGGAGACCTGCATTGAAAAAAATGCAGTCAGATTTTTTGAACAAAAAATGACTTACATTTACACATAAGATCCTTCTGAATGTAGTAAATCTGGAAGCCCAGATCTGTCATTCAACGGAGAAATCTTAATTTGAAAATGACAAATTTACAGCTAACATTTAGCCCTCCGCAAATTGTCCCTCTCATCATGGACGCTGCCGAGACGTCACGGACAAGACCCTCTCCCAGCATGCATTGTGCGCCAATTGTAATTTGTGGATTTACGTCAGTTTGCATCTGCACCTTTTTCTTGTCTTATACGGAAGGATCTACTTTTTTTAAAACTTCATATTGTCTTGCGGCACGTTTGGTGAGTACACATTTCTTTTATTTGTGCTTGAAAATTATTTTAGGGGACTTTTTCATGCGCCCGTTTGATTGAGTGGTGTCGCAATGAAAATCTTCTGTCTTTCGCCTCCGGTACCATCGCGGGATATGGAGGCGAGACCCGCAAAGAATCCCAGTCATTAAAATTATATAAACCTCTCTCAGCGTCCATGGAGCTCTGGGGCTCCGATTGCCGAGACGTGCGGCGCTGTGGATTTTGCCGCAAGAAGTCTGTCCTTGCAGCAACAGGTGTACCGGCCGCTTCGCATTAAGACAGCGAGCGTAATCTCAGGACTTGTGCCAAGTGTGCTGCAGCTCCATTGAGTAGACAGAGAGGTGATACCGGTGTTGTGTGCTGAATCTGGCACAACACCGGCTGCTAAGCAGACACGGTCGGTGTGAGTGGCCCGCGTCGGCGGTTAACGAGCTCGTTAACGAGCCCGCAGACTTAATAAGCGCAGCAGAGGCAGAGAGTGGGAGAGGAAGAACGGCGCCCGCTGTCGATGTCGTTGCTGATCTGAGCACATAGATCTGTATCTCACATTCATTGCAGCTTACTTTTGGATGTTGAAACCAGGACGTATATAAGTAACATTACTAACAGATAAAATCAATTTCAATGCGGGATCGGACTGAAGGTGGGAGCGCGTCGTCTTGTCCCTGACGTCATGGAAATGATACGGATGTACAAACTGTTTTCACAGAGGGCTAAATTTTAGCTGCAAAATTTGTCATTTTTAAACGAAGATTTCTCCGCTGAATTACAAATTTGGGCTTACAGATTTACTTTACTGCATTCACAAGGGTCTTATAAATACATATCAGCTATTTCTTTCTGAAATCTGACCACATTTATTTCAATGCAGGTCTACTTTAACTGCAAAAGACAGAGTTTTGTGTAATATGACCCCTTTAAGGACTTGTGCATGCTGCAGACCAAGTGTGTGATTAACTTCTGACCTCAGCAGCTCCGGCACATCTCTTTCTGCAGCAGGAACAGGACCAAACTGGAGTTCTGCTCCGGTAAACCACATCTTGGATCAGCTCTTATGCTTCTTATGGGGTTCATTTGATATTTTCACACATCAGGTGCTGAGTGGATTTCTGCCGCGCTGCAGATCTCACATTCCCACTCTCATGTTTCTTTGTGCTTTTTTTTTTAATATGTTGGAGGAGCACTTTAGACCAGCAGATATGCAGCACAGATCTTGTGTGATTTTCACACCTTTGTGTTTCTCAGACCACAATCAGTGTTTTCCCCTCAGTCCTTCCAGGACAGGAATTCTTACAGGTAATAAAGAAAACAGATTTCCCTCAAAAGAACAAAACATCTTCTAGGGCTGGGCAATATGACCTAAAATTTATATTGCAGTGTAAATTGAATCCCTTCATGGTAACACCATATATTGCAATATAAACATAAGTGTAAAAGTTACATTGGAAGTGTTTCTGAATGGGTTATATAGTCCCTTAGCTAATCTACATTGATAAAAAATAAATAAATAAAAAAACCAACAAAAACAGATACATTTGTTGTGCAGATCTCAAAACTACAGGTACAATTTGTCGGAAGGTACATATAAGATGCAAGACTGGATTTGATGTTTTGGTGAAAGAATTAAATATTGTTGGGTCGGTGGCTGAAGTTTCATCTCTTGAACACTAGATGGTACACCCGCTCTGAATACATGAACCGTTTTCAGGGCGGAGGCATTTTCTCATTTCCACTCATATTTTTACTCATATTTGAAGTCAGTTTGGGTAAATCGTTGTTCCCTGGCTGATTGATTTTTTTTTTTTTTTTGTCTTTCTGCTCTCAGTTAAAAAAAAAAATCCTTGCATTATTAAATGTAGTGCTTTGTCAAATGTTTGAATCAGGTCGCAACGTAGCATCGCCTCTGCCCAGCGCGTTGGCTGAAATAAATAAACAATGGCTCTGTGGTGTTCAGCAGACATGTCCGTGACAGAACTCCTGTTTAGCTGACTGCTAAACAGGAGTTCACTGCTCAGCGGTTCAGCAGTACACTGCTCAAAACACTCCTCGTCTCAGTGAGATACACGTCTCAGCTCAGAACACTCCCTCCCCTCTTCTTCCCTTCACTCTGTCTGCAGCAAAGGAGCACAGACATTTCACAGAGTTTTCCTGTATCGTGAAACTCGTGTTATCGCGATTGGTCAGTGGAGTCCAAGTCCCTATTGTAGGCCAAATTTATATCATTTGTCATGTACTGCCTATACCGTGCAGTGCTAATGTCTTATTTCACTTCTTACTTTTGCTGAAACAGTCTTAATGAGGACATCACCCGCTTCCTGTGCTCACAATGAACCTTTCAAAACAATCTGAAGTTCAGTTTTATCAGATTTTGATAAGTTGATCAGTAGAAAAAACAGCATCTTTTTCCTTAAACTGTTAAGTCTGAATCATTTTTAAGACAAAATGACAAACATTCTCTGCTTCCAGTTTTTTTTTTCAATGTGACACAACAGATTGACACATGAAATGACTAATTAATGTGAAATATAATAAACAGGTTGTTAATGTCCTTTATGATGCTTATCCCTCTGGGGTCCGAGGGCATTTTTTGGACAGTTTACTCGCCTGGCATAAATGTTTTATTATTGCTGTTAACAGCTCTCCCTGCATCCCACAATCAAGTTTTATGTCTTTTTTTTTTCAGGACAACCTGTGCTTTCAGGATATATATGTTTTTGTTGTGTTTTATAAGTGTAATAAAGGTTTACAATCAAAAATAGGCAAGGAAAAAATAAAGTGAAAAATAATTTTCCACACACACTTATTCAGAACACACAGCAAACTATAATAAACAACAGTTTTGACACTTTATAATGGTAATTTGAGGTCTTGTGTGAAAGACTGTACAACAGTAAGGTTCAAACAATAAACACAAATGCACATTTTGAACAATATATACAAAATGGTCTGTGCGTTTTGTTGTCCATTGATATGGTAAACAGTGCTTTACGCAGACAAAGCAACAGAGTTATCCAGTAACATTCACATGCAAACTAGTGGAGCGATCCTGATAGTTACACACTCTGTTTGAGCACGTGAGATTGTCATCAGAGGCTCTCCGTCTGTTCCTACTTTCACTGATCGCTGTGCGTAATGGCGCAGGACGCACTGAGTATGTACTAATAGTATGTACTCATTGGAGCACCCAGGGGGCTATTCAAACAGGCCAACTAGTAACACATCACTCCTGAAAACAATCTTGGCTTTTCACGTGAGGTAAATCTACCCTATGATTGGATTTTGGAAAACCATGTGACAGTGAACCAATTCTGATTGGACACTCACATTGCGCACGTCATCACACAGCTTCCATGAGGAGTACAAAGATGGCCAATGGCTGGATTGAACGTCTGCGGAGTTAACTTTTCAGCAAAAAGAAAGTAAGTTTCTATCTCATATCATTCAAAAGTTATTTATAATTTAGTAAAGCTTGGTCTTAGCTGTCGTATACAATGGCAACGACCCCAGAGGTTTAAAGGTATCCTTGTCATTTGATTGGTGGATTGTCTGTCACGTGACATTCATGATTCGTCCCATTGTATGAGTGACGTCATGTCCCGCCTGTTTCACTCTGTTGATCGACTCTAGTAGCATTTGTAAAAGTGCTTCCATGATATGAGGAAGTGAAATTCAGCAGGCACAGTGTTCACAGGGACATCTTTAGTGGCCATGGAAGCTCTTATTCGCTGATTAATGCTATAGGGCCACCCAAATTTCACTAAATGACAAAATTTAGTTTGTACTAAAATGTCTTCTCAAATTACAGCTCATTTTAATGAAGAGAACATATTTATCTGAGGGAATTCCATAAATATTTTCTTTTCTTTTTAATGCTGTCTACAGGTGGGCGTGCGTGGGCGCATGCATGAGCGTTTAAAAAGACCGGAAGTTATCTTGGATCTCGGGTGGTGCACACGCCCATGTCGCGTGCATGCTGAAGCCCGTGAGGTGTCTTGTAAATAACTTTGGAGGTGTTATCAAGTTACAAACAGTGTTGTGTGGGCCGCCAGAAGAGGAGGTACTGCTGGCCCACCACCAGAGGGCGCCCTGCCTGAAGTGCGGGCTTCAGGCACGAGAGGGCGCTGCCGCCACGGATATAGCCGAGGGTGACAGCTGTCACTCATTATCTCTTGACAGCTGTCACCCATCTACTCTACATCATCTCACTCCATAAAGACCAGACGTCATCTCCACCTCGTTGCCGAGATATCGTACTTCTATGGAGGTAACTTCTCTGCCTGTATTAATTGATTCCAAGAGCTATTGTGTTGCAGCTGTCAACCAGAGGACCGGCGTGGGTCGCGACTGTTTCGTCCTACGTCCCGTCAGATAAGTGGTTAAACAGACGCTGCACGAGTGTGTGTTAGAGGTGGAGGTGGCATTCCCACCGTTGTTGTTACTGGGTGTACACACACCCACACTTGACTGTCTTTGTTCTTCGCCAGCAGTACCAGATCCGACAGTCGGGGACGGTGATCACCTGGGAATTCGGGACTTGGCGGCTCCAGTATTCACCAGGTTCGGTGGCGGCGGAAATCGTGTGGTTCCGGCTCTTCTCAGGACAGACATCTTCTATCCTCGAGCCTGCCCACACGTCACCTTTGTGGATTGACTGTTATCAGATTCTGAGATTGTCTGTATATTCGTTGTGCACCTTCACAACATTAAATTGTTACTTTTTTGGCTCATCTATTGACCGTTCATTTGCGCCCCCTGTTGTTGGTCCGTGTCACTACACTTTCACAACAAACAGCATATATAGTTTTAGAAGTGTTTATTTCTCGCTAACTAAAATATATGAGAAACATCTACATTTACATAGAAATGCTGCAGTTTTGGAACGTTTTCCACCATGTTGGATTAGGAGCCAGAGAGAGAGCAGCCAGTAATATGACTGGTGAATTGTTTGTCACGTCCATTGTATGACTTATGTTATTTTTTGTGCAGTTTGGTTCTATTTATCCTTCGTTTTGGTTCCAAAGGTTTCACTCTACTGAACAACTCCACTAGCTTTTCATAAAAAATTGTTCATGATATGAGGAAGCTATCTATAGCATGTGTACTTTGCCTATTTAGGTGTCATAAAACAAATAATGGAAGGTTTCCATTTGTGCAATGGAAAATACATAGTTTCATCCTTAGACAAATGGAAAATATTCTTACCATTGTACTCATAAATATTCATTATTTGTATAATATTCACACATTCCAAATATTAATGTGGTTGGATGATACACAGTGGTTGTCAGAAGTTTACATAAACTTATCATGACATGAAGGTCATGACCGTATTAGGCTTTCAGTGATTTCTTTAAACTGTTATTTTCCGGAGGCAGAATGATTGTGTGACATACATCTACAATTCAAAATATGTTTGGTGCACGTTATCATTTATTTTGGGTTTTCTGAAACCATTACAGAGTTAAAAATATACATAGAGTGCACAATATTTGGGTAAATTTCTCTTACCCAACGCTACACTGAGGGACAGCGGGAGAAGCTGGAATATCTGGGAAGGACTCGGAGTGGAGCTGCTGCTTCTTTACGTTGAAAGGAGCCAGCTGAGGTGGTTGAGGAATCCGGTGAGGATGCCCCTTGGTTGACTCCGTAGTGAGGTCTTCCAGGCACATCCAACTGGGAGTAGGGCCCGGGAAGCATAGGCTAGATGTTTCTGACATGGTTGAGGTGAGGACTTTGGGAAGACCATTCCAGTAGTTTCTCTGCTTTATCCATTCCTCAATCAGCTTTGACGTGTTTGGGGTCGTTGTCTTGTTTGATCAACCTGTTGTGTTTAACTATTTAGCTGATGGTTGGAGATTTTGCTGAACAAGTTGAAGTAGTCCTCCTCCTTTGTTATTCCATCCAGTTTGTGCAATGCACCAGTTCCACTAGCAGCAAAACAGCCCCAGAGTATGATGGTCGAAGGCTGTTTTCTTTGTGATTAACAAAGAAAACAGACAAATAAACGATAGTCAAAATTGAAGGTGCATCTTTCTTTGATGGCAGTCTCTCATTCCATGGTGATGTCCATGGACACTAGTGTTCCAGCAGCTTCCAGTCCATGGCACGCCTGTGCTTTGGTGTCTCCTGGTTGTTCCTGGTCATCCAAACTACTTTCCTCTCAGCTGAGGGTAACAGTTTAGGTCTTAGGGTCCAGGTACTTACAAAGTGGCTCCATCTCAAGGTCAAGGTTACTTTATTTGTACCAAAAGGTAAATTTGGTTTGGCAGTGAGTCACTACATTCATAACAATCACATAACACATAAATACCGATTTAAAAAAAATACCATAAAAATATAAAAATACAATGAGCAGTGCAAGTACAGGCCAATAGCATGGCACCCAGAAGAAAGTCACAAAGCGTGTGCCATCTCAATGCAAAATAGCAGATAAATTAATTAAATATACATTCAAAGTCATCTGTTAAGAACACTTGCAGCAGGAATAAAAGTGCTCTTGTAGCGCTTAGTTCTGCAGAAAGGAGCTTTATACCTCCGTCCTGAAGGGAGCAGTTCAAACTGATCAAAAAGAGGATGTGAGGCGTCCTTTAGAACTGCCTCAGCCAATCTCTGGACAGAGAGGCTGGATACAGCTGAGACTCTCCTCCAATGATTTTGCTCGACCATTTTACAATCTGATTCACTGTTTTTGTTTGTAACTGACAAATTTCCAAACCATGACACCAAACAAAAAGATCAAACAGATTCGATATAACAACGATAAAACATTGTTAACAGTGATTTGTCAATGTGAAAGGATGCCAGTTTTCTAAGACAGAACAAGTGCTGGTGACCTTTTTTACACACCACTTCATAATCTTCCAGTAACTTCTACTTTTGTACATCTGTTTGAACAGATGATCTTTGAAGCTGCAGTTGTTTAAAAATGGTTCCAAGAGACCTCTGTCATTCCTCACTTGTGTAAATCTTCAGTCATCTTTCTCCGATCTGCACTGAGCTCCTTCGACTTTCACATTGTACTGTGTTGGTCAATCTATTGCTGCCAAACAAACCTTTTTATATCCACACACAGAAACAACTCGCTGTATTCAATCAAAGACACTTATAGGAAGTTAGGATGCCTTGTAAAAAAAAATAAAAAAAAATTCTGTAGCTTTTAGCGTCACTGAATTAAATGGGTGTATGTATATTTTTGGCCCTGTATAAGTAGTTTTGAACCCACATTGAATTAATAAACCCCAAAATTAAATGTTGGACAGCTTGTAATTTTATTAATTTTTTTAAATAAACATATGTGTTGTGCAATCAGTCTTTACTGGGAAAAGAATCGTTCAAAGAAATCACTGAATGTCCTGTATTTACATGATGCTCATGTCCATGAGTGTATGTAAACATCTGACCTCAAGTGTAACTAACCCAAGTATATATAACCTATTGTAACATTGGTATTACTTTAAAATATCTTCCATCTGTTTACAGATAATCCAGTGAATTAACTGTTTTTAATCACATTAATGCACACACGCTCAATGTCGTGCTTCCAGAAAACAGTCCTGCTTATTGAATTGCAACATTGGCCACAACGAGCAAATACACAACAAACAAAAACACAAGGAGCCACATTATTCTGTCACTTTCCGATATAAAACATACTAAAAACAAGTAATTCCTTTAAAACTTTGCGGATGCTTGAAACAGTAATATAATATTTTATAGTAATTGTCAAAAAAAACAACCAAAAAACTTTTAAATGTTGCTCGGCTGACACTACAATATTTGAATATTATCAGCCTAGCGATGTTAGCCTAGCCTACTTTATTTTAATTAAACATTTGGGTTCCGGTGGTTAGCATCAGTTCTAAGTCAGCCGCTAGGTGCCAGCTGTGGCGGCTCGTCACAGGTGCTGCACGTTATCCTACAGGGCAGCAGTTCACATTTACTGGCTGCTTTATATTTAATCACCTGCCACCATGTTTCACTGATCTTCCTTTTGAAAGACGTACATCTTTGCACCTTCTTGTTGAATGCAGCATGTATGCATATTCAAACAAAAACAAACCCTGAAAACTTGAATATGTAAGAGAGATAATTCATGAAATTTGGTGACCTGTGCTGTCCAATCCATGAAAGAAACGTAGCCAAGCCTCTGGGCCAGTGTTCATTTCTACTTCTGTATATGAGGCGGCTCTTTGTGAGTTCTGTCCTTCATGTTGGTGCTTGGTCTCTCTTGTGTTGATCGCACAGCACTATGATGGCAGCGGTCTCCAGTCTTTAAGTTTTACTTCACTCCTCCTGTGACCTTCAACAGGAATTATTGGGTTTGAAAAATTATCGAACCTTCAAGAAAAATGTTGAACCTTTCCACTATAATCAGAATCCAAATCAAATTTATTGCCAAGTTAGTTCTCACATACAAGGAATTTGATCTGGTGTCATTGGTGCATAAACAACAATAATAACAAGAAAAGGAAAAAAAAATACTTCTGTAAGAAGTAAGTGGTGCATAAACAACAATAAAAAGAAAAGGAAAAAATACGTAAGAAGTAAAGGAGTCAAATAGACAAATGGGCAAAACTATGTTGACTGTTGAATAAATATAACACAGTGGAATGGGGCTGTGCAGGCATGCAGATGTACAGTACCTTTCAGTGCAGGATGATCAATCTGTACTTTGTGGGAGTTGGGGGCGGGGGGTGCAGGGTAAACTGGCATTATTTATAAGTCTAGTTGCAGACGGAAAGAAGCTGTTTTTGTGTCTTGAGGTTTTAGTCCTGATGGACCTCGGTCATGTGCCAATGTAATATGGACATCTCCATGAGTACAGGCTCAGTAGAACCACTTTTTGGACACGGTTTGCTGACACGGTCTCTAATTTTGACAGTCTGTTTCAGCGGCGCATAATCTACTTTGACAGTCTGGTGGTTGTTCACGTGGAGACCACCATCAGTGCAGAGCAGGGCAACGTGGCAAATACCAAAAATCTGGACCTGATTTATTAAGATCCTACATAATGAGGTCTAAATTGCATGGGTGTTCTAAAAATTTAAATGCTTGGTTGGTGAATATTTTGCAAGTGATTTACTAAGAGTATGTGCACAAATGACAGTAGGTGGTAACATGACGTAGCGTAGACAGTAGTATGTACAAATATGAGGATTTTGTGTGTGTTAATGACCATAAGTACAAAATGAAATTCAATCAGTCACTTGCAGTTATGCATAAAAAAGATATACACACATTTTAACTGAAAATTTTATTTATTGAATATTTATGAAATCAACAGTACCACTGTTAGTAGCTTGTGGTACACACTTCACACCTCACAGCAGGTGTGAAGTGTGTACCACAAGCCCAAATTCAGTACAGCTGCTGTGAAAAGTACCCTTAACAAATAAAGGTGATTTTGATTTTATTCATTTGTTACCCTGCTGTAAACAGATCCAGTGTCCATTCCTTGTGTCTGTACATCGTGGTGAGCTAGGATATTTTGATTAAATGTATTTAATATTATTAGGTCAGGGGCTTTTAACGGCACAGGTGCTGAATCCAGTTTTAAATTTAATATATTCGTTTCACATTCACCTAACTGGAAAGGATGCGACAGAATGAGAATCATCTATGGACATTTTATTTGTAGGTGGGGCTGTCCACAGCGTAGGTACTCGAACAGCAGTTTCTGCTGTGGTTATATGCGCAATGTTAAAAGAAGAATCCCCTATAGAAATATAACAGTGAAATAGAAAAGCATGATAAATGTCACATTCAATTATCTTTAGGCTGTGAACGTTTAGTTCTGTTAAAAAATGTCCCACTGTAAATTCACGAGAGGGTTTTGTTATGTTATGATGGTTTTTTGGTGTTAAAGAAACTGTTGATTGAAAATAAAGAAATGCATACCACAATCAGCTCAAGGGAAAATACTCTGAATCAGATTTATGTGTGTCTGCAATTAACACCAAAGAATCATCACCAAACAGTCAGCACCAAGGTTTTAAAGGTGCAACATATAGATCTAATCACTTTTGTTGCTTGTGTCCAGCAGCTCTGAGATGAAGAAACATGTTTACACTCATGGAACCTCTTAAAATGTGCAATAGTCATTTAGATTTTGAAACCCAAATGTGGCTCCATAAAACACTTTAACCCAAATCTGGACTTTTGTGACAATCATTCTTTCACGCTCACAAACCTGATCATAGTCTGAAGATTAATGATCACCTCTGTCCCCTGTCAGTGACGTATGGCTCTTCTGACTGTTGTGGGTAATTATATAAAAAAAAAAAACCTGAGTACTACTTTATGACAAATTAAAAAGAATTATCCACAAATTGCATTTTGTCTTTTGTAGCTTTTATATGTTCTCCAGCTCTCTTATTTAAAAAAAAAATGCACAGCAAATCAGCTCCGCCTTGGGCCCCGCCCACTGCCTCAGCTGTCTGTCTACACTGATTATTTGCATAGCGGGCAGTGATTGACTTGTTCAAATTTGTGATGTAGCAAACAGTGCTTACTTGTGGATCTTTAACACTTTTTTACACACTCACAGCAGTGGGACGTCTGTGTCTCTGAGTTCTGCAAACAAATTCCACATGAAAAATATGGATAACATCAACATGAACATTATTTGGCAACACAGACAAGATGTTGCGTACATCATATCAGAGCATCATCACAGGTCACAGGTTCTTTTTTAAATTAGATTTTCTATAAAACTGCAACATTCTACAAAGTAAACGTTTCATTAGACCTATGTAATTATCTTTGTATACTTTATTTGAAATTCTTAAAACCCTTTATGACATCATGACCAAATTCTATCACAGTTGATGTTTTGAAACAGATACCTCACTTTTTCTTTTTCTTTTTTTTTTAAATGATGGGGTATTTTATGTCTTATTTTGCACCACTTCAGGCAGAAACAAACAGCATCAGTTTGATTTTAATAGTTTTCTGTCAAGTTTATTCTTTGAATTTCAGCAGTGGGGCCGCTCATAAAAAGCTCTGTTGTTGGGAAATAATGCTTTCTTACAATTTATGATGAAAGATGTTTGCTTATTTGTCAACAGAAATGTTGTGTGTAAAGAAAAAAAAAGGCACTTTAATGGATATCTTGCTTTCTTCATTTGTTCATTTCTTATCTAAATTTGTGTGTTTTTGTATGTGAACGTGCTTTGATGGAAACCAAATTGAATAAAAAATAGGATGCAGGTTTTTGTTTTGTTTTTTTCTCTCTGTACCAGAGACTTTTTTTTTTGCTCGCTGCAGACAGAGAACATCAGCTGAGGTCAGTTTGAATTTGTGTCAGTTCCACTGGATTCTGACTGTGGCGAATTGAAAGTAGCCCATGTGCATCCTGCAGTACAAACGACCTCTGTATGTGTCTGTGGAATTAATTTTTTTAATTCACTGATTCTGTGTGTGACGGCACAACGGTGCACTCAGCCATAGATTGCTGCTGCTGCTCAACTTCGTCACTGACGAAGGCTGAAACAAGGGTTTGGAGTAAATGTGCTAAAACAACTGGCGTGCACGTAGGATATGATATATATGAGAATGGAAGAGCGAGCGCTGGAGGTCACCAAACGGCTACAAGGTGACAAGGTTAAAGGTACGAAGGGATTGTTATGACGGATGTCACGTTTCCAACCCTTATGCCTTAAAGCACCTCACAAATTTACTGTATTTTTGTGTACTTTGATTTCTGTGTTCTTTTAGCAGATATAAAACAATCCTCTGTCATGGTCGCACTTTTTACATTAGCAGTGTAACTGCATAAAATAATAAAACAAAGTAGCCAAGCTGCTGCAGCAGTGCGCATGCAGAGCACAGAGAGACTCACTTTAACAAAGTATATGTGCTTTGTGGTCGTGCAGGTGGAGTGACGTGAGCGTCTGCATACTGACGACTCTGCTGTTCTGTTTGACATTTTGCGGTGGGAATTTAGACATTAGATGTTTGCTCATTATTTAACGACGAAACAGCAAAGAGAAAATGTGACAAGGTGCATATTTGAATCCATGTAATGTAATACTTTGTTGTGTCCTTTAGTCCTGTAGAGTGAGACTCAAAAACAAGGACGTTTGTACTCCAGCACTTTCTTAACATGTACTGTATAGTTCATCTTCTACATGTATAGTACTGTATGAATATTCATTACTTGCCTTGTAATGTTTGAAATGCTATATTTAGAAATGGTAACAGAGAAAAACTGTTTTTAGAGTGTATGCATGCTAATGGTTGGGTTCCAGTATAATAGGAAAACTATATGGGAAAAAATGGTGCTATGTTACAATATATAAAGGTGCTTTTATGGACCCCAGCTGAATGCATGCAAAGAGGAACTATTAAATGTAGGAAAAGAGAGAACAGTGATGTCCGACTGCTAATTGAAATAGTGCTGCTTCCCAAAGATGTCACAACGTTGGAACCTTTGAGTTAAAATGTTTGATTTCCACCTGTTGGATGATAAGGTAGAGAAATCTGACAACATGCGAGCACAAAACCTTGTTAATTGTCAAAACACGAGTTGTTGATGGAGAAGTGACATTTTTTTGGGACACTGAAGGTTTGTCGTCTGTTTCCTCATGCTATTCCAACTAAACATTGTTAATTCCAAACAGTCAGCTGTGAATTAGAAATGGAACGCAGGGTAGGCGGCAGATGATCACAACTGGTGTTGTGTAACTGTAAATCTCCAAATCTCCATCTCCAAATGGGTGAATCTCCTGTTCACCCATTTGTGCAGCGTCTTTGGGTAGAGCCAGACCGATACCGATTTCGATATCGATATCTGGTGACATTAAGATCCAATATGCTGATATATCGACCGATATTCTTTACAAAGATTTCCCAAACATTTAGTTTGTGTAGTTTTTGTAATTATTCCTCACCAAGGTAACATGACATATGTAGTTTGAAACTAAACTTGTTTTACTGACCCTAACAGAATTTGAACAATACTTGAAAATATATTAGTTTTGATAAATAAGACTATGTATTTTTAAAAAGCGGCCAAACTCCTGTGACTGGAGCGAACTGTAAATTCTCTGTGTGTTGGTCGTGCACTGACGACAAAGTTGGTTCTAAACAGAATCCATACAGGTGGACTCTTCATGCTACTCATCCTGCACACTTCCATTTAGCAGTACTTTGGTGATAACCCGCACATACAACCCCTGGCAATAATTATGGAATCACCGGCCTCGGAGGATATTCATTCAGTTGTTTAATTTTGTAGAAAAAAAGCAGATCACAGACATGACACAAAACTAAAGTCATTTCAAATGGCAACTTTCTGGCTTTAAGAAACACTATAAGAAATCAAGAAAAAAAGATTGTGGCAGTCAGTAACGGTTACTTTTTAGACCAAGCAGAGGAAAAAAATATGGAATCATTCAATTCTGAGGAATAAATTATGGAATCACCCTGTACATTTTCATCCCCTAAACTAACACCTGCATCAAATCAGATCTGCTCGTTGACATTGACCCTATGTGTCTTTTTGCAAGGAATGTTTTCACAGTTTTTGCTCTATGGCAAGATGCATTATCATCTTGAAAAATGATTTCATCATCCCCAAACATCCTTTCAATTGATGGGATAAGAAAAGTGTCCAAAATATCAACGTAAACTTGTGCATTTATTGATGATGTAATGACAGCCATCTCCCCAGTGCCTTTACCTGACATGTAGCCCCATATCATCAATGACTGTGGAAATTTAGATGTTCTCTTCAGGCAGTCATCTTTATAAATCTCATTGGAACGGCACCAAACAAAAGTTCCAGCATCATCACCTTGCCCAATGCAGATTCGAGATTCATCACTGAATATGACTTTCATCCAGTCATCCACAGTCCACGATTGCTTTTCCTTAATCCATTGTAACCTTGTTTTTTTGTGTTTAGGTGTTAATGATGGCTTTCATTTAGCTTTTCTGTAGGTAAATCCCATTTCCTTTAGGCAGTTTCTTACAGTTCGGTCACAGACGTTGACTCCAGTTTCCTCCCATTCGTTCCTCATTTGTTTTGTTGTGCATTTTTGATTTTGAGACATATTGCTTTACGTTTTCTGTCTTGACGCTTTGATGTCTTCCTTGGTCTACCAGTATGTTTGCCTTTAACAACCTTCCCATGTTGTTTGTATTTGGTCCAGAGTTTAGACACAGCTGACTGTGAACAACCAACATCTTTTGCAACATTGCGTGATGATTTACCCTCTTTTAAGAGTTTGATAATCCTCTCCTTTGTTTCAATTGACATCTCGCATGTTGTAGCCATGATTCATGTCAGTCCACTTGGTGCAACAGCTCTCCAAGGTGTGATCACTCCTTTTTAGATGCAGACTAAGGAGCAGATCTGATTTGATGCAGGTGTTAGTTTTGGGGATGAAAATTTACAGGGTGATTCCATAATTTATTCCTCAGAATTGAGTGATTCCATATTTTTTTTCCCTCTGCTTGGTCTAAAAAAGTAACCGTTACTGACTGCCACAATCTTTTTTTCTTGATACCTTATAGTGTTTCTTAAAGCCAGAAAGTTGCCATTTGAAATGACTTTAGTTTTGTGTCATGTCTGTGATCTGCTTTTTTTCTACAAAATTAAACAACTGAATGAACATCATCCGAGGCCGGTGATTCCATAATTATTGCCAGGGGTTGTATGTCGCGAGAGACAATGTATCTCTATGATGCAGTGTGTATGTAAAATAAATGACCTTTTTATATTCCCTGCATTTTTCTAATAGACGGAAGATGTAAAATTGAATACTGTTATGCATTTCACAAGACAACTACAACTTACCATGAACACAGAAGAAGACTGAGCAGCAATAAATGCTGTTAGCTTATGAATTGCAGAGTGCCCCTGGTGGACAAACTATGCCATGATAATACCCATGCCACAGTTGAGCCTCTGCCTTTCTGTTTCTTTATAATTATCATTTACTGGCTGTTGTAACACTGTTACTGAGTTATCTGCAAGTAGCTCATATCGGCTGATTATATTGGCTTGACGATTTATTGGTCGGGCTCTCAGACCCCAAGTTCTCAGCTCTAACAAATCCCGAAAGGTCCCTTCACATTGGGCTTCAAACACAAGAACAATGTTTTAATCACTCGTCACGCGCATTTACAGTTACGCTGCCTTTGTGTGACACAGGTCTAAAAGATCTATAGACAATCTAATGACATCATTTAGTACTCTTACTGTTCAGATGTTTATGTGTTTGAATATTTTTTCATGTAATTATGACAAACATCAGTATAGTCTTTGAAGATCAAAGTTGTATGAGTGTGGAAAAGTTTGTGCTGATCCTTGTTGGAAAAGAGCTCGGAAAAAGAAAACGTGTCTGTTTATTGGTTGTACTGATCGTATTTTTTATGTTCATTAAACGTTTCACAGGATTACCAGTTGTTCTCTTTGTTTTCTGTTTGAAGCTTTCACAGACAACAGCGAGACAAGAAATGTCACACGGAGTATTTAAAAAAATCTTAGATCCATTTTTACAACACTTTGCAAAGCATAATGTACTAGCATTAGTCGCTTCGGAGTACAAGTTGTATCTGTAAAAAAATACATTGTAAAGAGGATAACACACATAAGTCGCACCAGAGTATAAGTCCTACCTTTTTTCTAGTTCCCTGTAGGTGAGTTTAACAATAGACAGGAACACAGTGTAGCACATGTGCACACCACAGTCTTTGCTGTTACTTAACATAAGGATTTTTAAATTCCGCAAATAAGCAAGATAGACAAACATCAAATCAGTTTTATTTATATAGCATCAAATCATAACAACTGTTGCCCCAAGGCGCTTTATATTGTAAGGCAAAAGCCATACAATAATTGCAGAAAAACCCCAACGGTCAAAACGACCTCCTATGAGCAAGCACTTGGTGACAGTGGGAAGGAAAAACTCCCTTTTAACAGGAAGAAACCTCCAGCAGAACCAGGCTCAGGGAGGGGCAGTCTTCTGCTGGGACTGGTTGGGACATGCATCGGACAATATATCGAATGTTATATGATGCAGTTTTGGACAAAGGAAATTGTCAGATGAACAGGGATTGCTGACCTACAGCATTGCACTGGAAACACCATAAAAAGTACACCCATTAAATATTTTTTTAAATCAGCTGTTAAATTTAGGATTTTTGATCTTTGTTGTATTGTACTCTTGCTATTGATGTTTATCTTTTATTATTGGGATTTTATTGTATTTAGTGTTTTGATTCTTGGAAAAGCCCAATATAAATAGTTGCCTTTTTTTTATTATTATTAACAAATTTGTGATATTTTTGTAATAGATCAGAGATCAGATTAGAAAGAATTTTATTAATCCCTTGGAAAGACTCCCTCTGGGAAATTGAGGTTCCAGCAGCATTGTATAGCAGCACTCAGGGTGAGAACAATTTGCAACTTCTTGTATAAATAGCAGAAATACTGCTCACTACTGGTACTCTGGCTACTACTGTTCCTCTCATTCCCATCCTCTGTCTTCCTGTTGCTCCTCCCCCTGAGTGAGGAGTTGTACAGTCTGATGGCCTGACGGACAAAGGAGTTTTTCAGACTGTTGGTCCTGCACTTGGGAAGGAGCAATCTGGCTGAAGAGGCTCCTCTGGTTGCTGATGACGGTGTGCAGAGGGTGACTGGCATCGTCCATAATGTCCAGCAGTTTGTCCAGTGCCCCCCCCCCCAGCACACCACAGTGTAAGAGGATGCTGGCAACGACAGACTGGTAGAACATCCACAGGAGACTTCTGTAGACATTAAATGACTGCAGCCTCCTCAGAAAGTACAGAAAATGCAGAAAAATAATGCCTTATTTCAGACGTTTCATTCTTGTTCTATCCATGATATTATAGCAATGGGGTGAATAACTGCGGTGTGTTCTGCCAGTGGAAAGCACAGACAGTTTTGCTGTATGTATGTATGTCACTCCCGAAATAAGTGAATGTCTCTACAAGTTCAACACTTTCATTACATACAAATACATTTCTGATGGCTGAGTCCAGGAAGTCATTAAAAGCCGGGGCCCGTATCTGTGAAGCAACTCAAAGCCCTCTCAAAGAGCTCCTAACTTAGCTTAAAATTTCCTGGCAAAGACTGTTAGGCTAAGAGTGAGCCAGCGGGTGTCTGAGAGCAACTCTGAGCAAGGAAGGGACAGAAACTCCTATCTTTGTGAGGAGGCGGTTGACCTCATTGCTAGGTATAATTCAGTCTTCTAAGAGCTGTGACCTGGTTGTTACCAAAAGAGGAGGAAAAATAAAAAAACAAATGCACTCTGCCCTTCTAGTCATGAATGGACAGTGATATCAACCGATCATCAAGAATCAATGGCTCTTGGGTGTTAAGCCAGAGACTGTTCTGATCGCTGTGCAGCAATTAGCTGTAACTGAATTCTATTAATAATGCTTACATGCACCTTCCCCCGCACAGAGAGCAGTGTGACAGTTCTTACGTGCACCTTTACTTCTATATTGGGACATAAGTCCTTTCTTCCAACACCTGGAACAGCTGAGCTCCTATACCACAGATCCCTGGAGTTTCCCTGCCCTCAGCTGCTTCATGGCCCTTGCAAGGTGGTGGTTCACAACTGACTGGAGTATCAGCTATGAACCCTCGAGCCAGAAATGTCGTACATGCCTACAGGAGGATCAGCCTCATACAACTACTCAAAGTAGCCAACCCAATGTGACAGCACTGGCACCTGTTGCAACAGCTACATGAATCTAATACAATATTCAATCTAATCTCTTTTGTAAATTCAAAAGTTAAAATTGAACATCTACTCTGAACAGCTTGACAAGCGCACGGTGGTGCAGACTTGACTTTATCAACAGCTGTTTAAGCACTTGGGTGGCACAGTGGCTTAGTGGTTCTCACTGTTGTCTTATAGCAAGAAGGTGTGGGTTTGCTTTCCACCTGCTACCTTCTCTGTGAAGTTTGCATGTCCTCATGGATTCCCGCTGGGTGCTCCAAGCACACGCAAATTTGGTGGATTGGCGTAGCCGGCCCAACCTATAGGCAGTATAGACAATTGCTAAGGGCACCGTCTATCCAGGAGGGGGTGCCACAAGTCATGGCCCCTTCACACATAATACAAATAAGGGCAAATCACAGCAAGACAGCTCGTATGAGTGAACCACGAAAACATTGAGCTGACGTCGGGAGGGACACATAGTCAGGCAGGCATGAACGATCCCGCTGTGATGGCGTGCACGAAGCGTCACAGTGGAAACACAGTGCTAGCAGCTGGAGCGTGTGTAACCACATCGCACAGCTGCTGTGAAAAATAAAAAAACCATACCATCCACGGGATTTGAATCTGCAATTTACAAAAGCTCTGATTGCCAGCCAGAAACTTTACCACTGCACTACCATTGCTGTCCTATAAAAGGTGTGTAAAATGCCTGACATCAACAAGGAGATAGATGTATTTAAAAAAAAAAAAAAAACTACACACCATAAAAAAAAAATACTGCATTTTATTGAATCCCTCTTATCGAGCGAATAATACAAGTATGATCCGGCTGTTCCTCTGTAGATGACCCATGGTCATGAAATAACATGAATGGAGCAGTGCGCTCTTATCATGTCCACATCTACTCACCTGGCGTGTCCATCCAGCCCCGTGCACGTGTCCGGCCTGACACGCCGCAGGACAGACACCCCGTCATGTGGAACAGAGCTCATGTGGGTGATTTGACATTCAGATCGCCTGCTGCGTGTTATGATCTGACCATCCGTTTCACCTGGGGCAGCCTGTCAATATGTTCGCTCACTTCAGCCAATTGCAACAGCGATATGTTTTTATGTATGTCCATGTGAGGACAGCAAGCAGACACACGCACGTCACAGTGGACAGTTGTAAGTTCATGTCCGTCCAAACACAGTACATGTTCCCCAGCCGTGATGTCCAGAACCAGAGACCTCAACAGCTGTGGCTGTCCACGGACACACCCCCTGTCAGTTCAGCGAACACATCAATGTGTCACCCTGTGTCTGTGTTATGTGATCATTTCTTTTTAGTTATTTTTACTGCTATTTAGTTATTCCAACACATCCAACACGTGTTGCGGATGGGGGGGGCGCAACACACGCGCTATTTACACACACAGTACATGTGTTGCGGGGGGAGCCGACACTCTGACACCCCACATGTGCGTTCCTGTTTTGCAACGCCAGTCGTGGGGGCACTTAGACAAATTTCACAGCCAGGTTGAAAGTGATTGTCTGCTGACTATTTTCGTGGTAACAGCGCGAGTGGCACCACATTTTCTAAGTGCCAAGCGAGCGATGTTAGATGTTCGTGCATGTCACCTGGAATTTGGCCAACACCAGATGTAAGCATGTTCGATGGGCTCTTACTGTCAGGCCGGGCAGCAGCCCGGCACCAGGAGCGGCTGGACCTGCAATACAGACTCAGATTTTTCTTCCTCATCAACATCCGTCCAGTCTGACTCGTTGTCATCAGACGGCAGGTAGGCCTCAGGGTGCTTCATCCATTCTACACGCTTCTGTTCACAAAAAACATCATCCAGGCTCAGACGCTCTGGGAAATAGCCATGGGTTTGAATGCTCACAGGGCACACTCTGTCTTTCAGTCGCTGGTGTGCGCAAATAGCAACAGGTGTACGAGGTGTTGGAGGCAGCTACAATTTTACATGTATTGCATACGATTCCTGCTTCGTGGACAGTTCAGCCACATTCGTCCTATGTGTGAAGGGGCCCTAAGGAAAAAACAAAGTCAACTTTCACTGTTCTTTTATTAAAACTAGTCAATGCAATTTCCTTGTTAGCATATGATATGGTGTAACATAAACATAAGCCCATATTGATTTAGCTACATAGCAAAACCTATTAAATAATAATGATGATAATACACTCAACAAAATATAAATGCAACACTTTTGGTTTGCTCCCATTTTGTATGAGATGAACTCAAAGATCTAAAACTTTTCCACATACACAATATCACCATTTCCCTCAAATATGAGATAATCCATCCCCCTCACAGGTGTGCCATATCAAGATGCTGATTAGACACCATGATTGGTAGAGAAATGAACATTCAATACACCGAGCAACAGCTCTGGTTGACATTCCTGCTGTCAGCATGCCAATTGCATGCGCCCTCAAATGTTGCGACATCTGTGGCATTGTGCTGTGTGATAAAACTGCACCTTTCAAGAGTGGCCTTTATTGTGGGCAGTCTAAGGCACACCTGTGCACTAATCATGGTGTCTAATCAGCATCTTGATATGGCACACCTGTGAGGTGGGATGGATTATCTCAGCAAAGTAGAAGCGCTCACTATCACAGATTTAGACTGGTTTGTGAACAATATTTGAGGGAAATGGTGATATTGTGTATGTGGAGAAACGTTTTAGATCTTTGAGTTCATCTCATACAAAATGGGAGCAAAACCAAAAGTGTTGCGTTTATATTTTTGTTGAGTGTAATACTGTAGTGTGACAAGCTACATGGAAGAACAAGCACTTTTCTTCTGCACTCTGCCACAAGGAGGCACCATTATCTTTAAACATAACAGAGACAATGGAGGAAGTTATCAAATACACTACACTTTACACTTACGGTATTAACAATATGACACTCAACCAAAACTGACTAAAACCAGTTTTACTACAAAGCACAAGAAATCAACAACACTGTTTAAACCAACAT
The DNA here is from genome assembly GCF_902500255.1 of Thalassophryne amazonica. Classification (NCBI taxonomy): domain Eukaryota; kingdom Metazoa; phylum Chordata; class Actinopteri; order Batrachoidiformes; family Batrachoididae; genus Thalassophryne; species Thalassophryne amazonica. The sequence continues at coordinate 65,255,737 of NC_047119.1, forward strand.
GAGCCACATTAAACAACACTTAAAACCCCCAAAATCAGATAACGATCTTTATAGCCGTGGCTGTAAATCTTTGGGCAATGATAGAATTTTTGCAATTTTGACTCTGTACACCACCACAATAACAATATTCTCTGGTCCATTCCACTGTGGAGCCGCACAACTAGTGATGCAACAGAAAAAAATTGCACTATCAAGTTCAAAACATATACAGTGACTTGAAAATGTTCATGCATCCATCCCGCATTTCGAAAGAAAACTGTCTGTAAAAAGTGATGGTTTGTATTAATAAAAAAAAAAAATCCTTATATGACTTCCAGTTCTGCCATGACAGTGTAATTTGTGAGCACCCCAGCGGTTTTGTGAAAGAGGTAACAAGAAGTAGGACAACCACGAAGATGATATAGAATGATCCCAAAAGGAGGCGTGGCAACTCACCAGGAATGTGCTCACATGGCGAGAATGTTTGCATTTTAAACAAATTCTATGAGTTCAAAAGATACAACATGGCTCAACTGTCAGATATTAAACAAGAATTAAAGAGCGAAAACAACAGGTTAGTCGAACTGATGATACTGAGATGTTCTCCAGGTCCACACTAATCAAACAGCTGAGGCAGCACCCAGACACAGATTTTGATACGGGCGAAACGAGCAACCACCTGGGGCGCAGTTTTTTCATGACATACTGGGGGCGGCACAAACACTTTAGCAATTTGGTGCCTCCTCCCTGCAACTGCAGGAGCCCCTGCTTGCTGAGCTGCACAGAACAGAACCTTGTGGAAAAAAGTTTGCAGGACAGCCTGATTATTGAGGGTTTAGAAATTGAGCTGCATTCACATCACTAGCTGAAGTGACTTGAATAGTTAATTGTTTTGTATTTTACAGTATATTCCGTTTAATATTTAACAACTGAGGTATGTTAGACTGGTTTACAGAACTAGATTCGGTGAATATAGCAGAGTGTGAATGTGCCAATTCAAATTATTTGATATGAGATTGACTTCCTTACTGGTTTATGAGCCGTCTGAACATCTCAAGTTTAATTTATGTGTTTTTCTAGTTACCTTCCTTTGTGTATGTGCTCAGAGATCAGATTCAGTTCTGATTTCATTCTGCTTTCTGTCATCACTGGTGATATGACTGCTGTGAGATCAGATATGGTCAGTTACAAAAAGGAAAAAATACAAAAAAAAAGATTCAGGAACAAAAATAACAAAGGGACACACAAATGGTTGACTGTCCATCAGAAACTGTAACCATGAAACCAGGGCCAGAAGGAAAGTCAGCACTGCAGAATCACTGGCATCTACAACAGGCATCTGTCTTCATATGTCAGAAATGTCACAGAGGATGTAAATCTAAAATTGATCCACGCAGTCAAACAAGATGATGCTTTGGTGCTACCTAGAGTCAGTATGACTGACGGTTGACAACAGATATAAGTAAGAAAATGGTGAGACCACTTTAAACCTTTAAAAAATGCAGAACTGTTTTATGTGGTTTTACAAACATCAAGCTAAATATTTAGCTAAATGTTTAGACAAATATGCACCTTAATAAAAGAGCTAATCGTTCCTCCTTAAAAGACAGATCAATAGAGTGTCTAATTACAGACATTTAGCATGTGATGGCATATTTATTCAAATTTGCAATTTTGGCCTTTTTTGGGGGGGGCGCCCTCGGAGGGGATCCCACCAGAAGAGTAATTCAGTGTAGAAACGCCACTGGCAGCACAGGACAATCTTGAGGTCAGCCTGGGTCCCTGAGGCCAAACCTGGTTCTTGATTATGACACACTGCTCTGTAAGCTTGGCTTCAGCCAGGATGCTGATGTTGTACAGCAGTCTTCCCACTGATATGGAGGATACTCTTTAGGTAGTGTTGGTGGAATCACTCTAGGGTTTTCAGGTGGTGGTGGTCCAGGTCTCACATCCTAACAGTAGGGTTGGCACGACAACAGCTTTGTAGATGAGGATATTTGTCTTGCAAATCCGACTGACGGCAGTTCTTGCACACTTGAGTCAGTGTTGGATCTTGTCATCGATACCGGTGTATGTGTAGTACTGTGGTAACTAGAAAACAATGCATTCAAGCATGCATGCATAGACCACCATATGCGTAAAATTACCATAACAGGTCCTTTTTTGTTTGGCGCGAAGTAAACAAATTATTGTTTGGGTTACTAGGGTTCTGAAAAGGAACAGTTTGCAACCATCTGTCATGCTTAGTTATCATGTTACAGGGTAACATATGTCACCTCCCATTTGACCCTTACTTTGGAGACAAGCATTCAACACACAGTCAAAACTATTCCATTTATTGATCCTTTTATTTCAACCAATAATTTGCATCATTTTTTGCTGAAATTGGAGCAACTTTAACTTTTGACCCCTGTACAAGCTGAAATTGACCTTTGTCACCATTTTTGCTGTTTTTACCCCATAACTCCAGAACATTCCATCACAGATAGTCTAAACTATACCTTTTGGAATTATGATCACACAAATGTGATATAGTTTTCAACATGATTGGAGCATTTTTAAAGTTTGAACTCTGTGTAATTCTTCATTGACCCCTACCTGTCTACAGCTACCACCCTGGGATGGCTATCATACATTTTTGTGTAGGCCATGATACACTGAGGCTGGATTCTAAGTGTCATTTTTTTCCCCTTAATTCGTACCAATTAGGTCAAAATTCATGACTGGCTTATGGACAGACAATCAGCAAGGAAGCACATACGCAGATGACAGAAACGAATAAAAACCTCATACACAGACAACATCACAACAGTTATCTCTCAGGCTGTATCCACCATGATATATAGTGTGTGTGTGTGTGTGTGTGTGTGTGTGTGTTGTGTGTGTGTGTGTGTGTGTGTGTGTGTGTGTGTGTGTGTGTGTGTATTATAATATATATAAATCATTGGTTGTCTGGATCAGCAATTTCAGTTAAATATATCATATAGCAGACAAACAATGATATTTGAGAAGTGAAATGAAGTTTATAGGATTTACAGAAAGTATGCAATAATTCTTTGTGCTTAAATTGTTGTGAAAGTGTAGGAACACGGACCCACAACAGGGGCGTTAAATGAACGGGCAATGGATAAGCCAAACAGTAACAATTTAAGGTTGTAAATTGTGCACAACGGAATACAGACAACAATCAGTTTGGGACTATAGTCAATTACACGTTGGGTGACGTGTGGGCAGGCTTGAGGATAGGAGACGCCCGTCCAGAACCGAGCCGGATCCACACGGCCCTCACCGCCAACGGATCTGAAGAACACCAGAGCCGCCAAGTCCTGAGTCCCCAGGTGGTCACCGTCTCCAGCTGTCAGACCTGGTACTGCTGGCAGAGAACAGAAACGGCACAGGTGAGTGTGAGTACGCACACTCAGTAATCCCACAGTCCTGTGTTCTGTAAGGAGGGAGAACCTCCACCTCCAATAACACACTCGGACAGCTCCTGTGAAAACCACTTATCTGGTTGGGGTGTGAGGCGAAGCCGTCGCAGTCCACACCAAACGCCAATACAGCAGATAAGAACACGTCACAGGAAAATGGCTGCAAATGAGATCAGACTATTATTCAGGGTTTAGTTCAGCAGAGAAAATTACCTCCAAGGTAGCTGATTTCTCGGCGGGGAGGTGGAGTTGCAGTCCGGCCTTTATGGTGGTGGTGATGTGGATGAGTGACAGCTGGTGCTGATGAACGAGTGACAGCTGTCACTCCCGGTTGCTATGACGCCCTCTAGTGCTTGAAGCCCGCACTTCAAGCAGGGCGCCATCTGGTGGTGGTGGGCCAGCAGTACCTCCTCTTCAGCGGCCCACACAACATAAATTTGGGCACCCCAACAGAAAAATACATCAATATTTACTAGATCCTCCTTTTGCAGAAAATAACAGCCTCTAAATGCTTCCTAGCTTCCAGTGAGAGTCTGGATTCTAGTTCAAGGTATTTTGGACAATTCTTCAAAACATCTCAGGTTTGTTCGTTTCCAAGCATGGACAGCCCGCTTAAAATCACACCACAGATTTTCAATAATATTCAGGTCTGGGGACTCAGATGGCCTTTCCAGAATGTTGGACTTGTTCCTCTGCCTGAATGCCTTAGTAGATTTTGAGCAGTGTTTAGGGTTGTTGTCTTGTTGAAAGATCCAGCCCCGGTGCAGCTTCAACTTTGTCACTGATTCATGAACATTGTTCTCAAGAATCTCCTGATATTGACTGGAATCCATGTAACTCTCAACTTTAACAAGATTCCCAGTACCTGCACTGGCCACACAGCCACACAGCAAGATGGAACCACCTCCAAATTTTTCTGTAGGTAGCAAGCGTTTTTCTTGGAATGCTGTGTTCCTTTCAGCCATGCAACCACCCCTTGTTGTGTATAACTAAATTTTATTTTGATCAGTCCTCAGTACCTTATTCCAAAATGAAGCTGGCTTGTCCAAATGTGCTTTAGCATACCTCAAGTGACTGTTTGTGGCCTGTATGCAGAAAAGGCTTCCTCTGCATTACAGCATCTCCTTGTGCAAAGTGCGCTGTATAGTGGAACAATGCACAGAGACACTATCTGCAGCAAGATCATGTTGTAGGTCTTTGGAGCTGGTCTGTGGGTTGACACAGACATGACTGTTCTCTCCATCCTTTGATTCAGCTTATCTGAGATTTTACAGACAGTTTAGTAAAAACTAGTACTGTGCCTGTGATCTTCCATTTCCTCACTATGTTCCTCACAGTGGAAACTGACAGCTGAAATCTCTGAGATAGCTTTTTGTATCCTTCCCCTAAACCATGATGTTGAACAATCTTTGTTTTCAGGTCATTTGAGAGTTGTTTAGAGGTTCCCATGTTGCCACTCATTAGAAGAGATGCAAAGAGAAACATTTGCAAATGACCACCTTAAATACCCTTTTTCATGATTGGATTCACCTGTGTAAGGAGGTCAAAGCTCAGTGAGCTTACCAAACCAATTTTGTGTTCCAATAATTAGTGCTAAATGTATTCAAATCAATAACATGACAAAGGTGCCCAAATTTATACACCTGCCTAATTTTAAATAATTATTGCACACTTTCTGTAAATACTAGAAACTTCATTTCACTTCTCAAATATCAGTGTGTTCATCTGCTATATGATATATTTAACTGAAATTTCTGATCCAGACAAACGATGATTTATACAGGAAAATCATGAAAATGATCAGGGGTGCCCAAACTTTTGCATACAACTATATATATACTTGAGCAAAGAAACAGAGCTGGTTGTGAACGAAAAGATATTTATTCATAATGAAGAAATAATAATGCTACACTGGGGTGCCTCCAGAGTGGAGAGTCAGCCCGCTCATGGCGGTGGAAACTAGGGAGCTGCAGGTTCCGAGCCAGTCTTGAAAATGAACTGAGATCTTGGAGTGTTCAGAGCCGGGACCAGGTGTGATGCACAGAGCCAATACCAGGAACTAGGAGAACGGAGGAGAGAAATGGTGAGTGACTGTACTCGTAACACTGGAAGCCTTTAACAGTTCACAGGCTTAAAGCAGAAATGTTCACAGTTCTGGAAATAATGTTCTCCACTTAGGAAATAAGGTTTACTGTTCCGGAATCGTTCACTGTTCATGAATTATCTTCAGAGGTCAGAGGTCAAGTGCTGTGACGCAGTTCCAATTAAACAAGAATTGACGGTGGAAAGTCTCAGTAGTTAATTGTCAGAGTTCATGCAGTTCTAGGAAACAGTTCTAAATCATGCACCGTCACAGGCAGGAATGTGTCAGAACAGAATCCCACAGAAACATGAAGGAACCAAAGTGACGTTGTTGTGCAGGTACCTGTGGAGCCAGGACTCAGTGCTGTGTGGGAGCCTTGCAGGATAGTGTCTGGGAACACCAGAAAAGACAACACGCTCTAATACGGGAATTAGAGAGCTGGCCAGGTTACCTGGAATATAGCTGTGGGAAGCTCCATTGTTAAAGCGCGTCGAACCATCAAGAAGACAAGGTCAAGGTCAGGAGTCTCGGAGATCATGGAGAGTGAGGGCTCCATCGACGAAAGTATCTGGCAACGGGTGAGCTGAAAGTTTCAATTCAATTTAAAATTTTCAATTTATTTTCATTTATATAGCACCAAATCACAACAAAGTTGCCTCAAGGCGCATCACACAAGTAAGGTCTAACCTTACCAACCCCCAGAGCAAGCACACAGGTGACAGTGGTAAGGATAAAATCCCTCCAATGATTTGAGGAAGAAACCTCAAGCAGACCAGACTTAAAGGGGTGACCCTCTGCTTGGGCCATGCTAAAGACTCAGTTAACAGAACAAATCACAAAATGAAAATGCAGGAAATGTTGCCGGTGCGCAGGACAGGAGGGTACAGAAACAGAAAACAGACATCACACCCATCTCTGGATGGAGCTGCACCTTAAACAGAGAGAGAAAAAAACAGAATCAGGCATCAGAAAGACAACAAATACAGTATAATTTGTCAGCATTAAGTAACAAGAAAAACAAAGGAAATACTAAGGTGATCGTTGGCCACTAGCCCTAAGATTCACTAAAAGACCCAGAATTTTGTTGAGGCAGAGGCACGCTCTGTTTCCTAATAAAATTAATTAAAAGAGTAGAAAGCATAGTAACTTACTATACCAGTATGCTAGCCATATGAAATGGAAAATAAGTGCATCTTAAGTCTGGACTTGAAAGTCTCTACAGAATCTGACTGTTTTATTGATGCAGGGAGATCATGCCACAGAACAGGGGCATGATAAGAGAAAACTCTGTGACCTGCAGACTTCTTATTCACCCTCGGGACACAAAGTAGTCCTGCAGCTTGAGAACGCAAAGCCCGGGCCGGTACGTAGGGTTTAATTAGGTCAGCAAAGTAGGGAGATGCCAGTCTGTGAACAATTTTGTAGGCTAGTAGCAAAACCTTAAAATCTGATCTCACAGTGACAGGGAGCCAATGAAGAGATGTCAAAATGGGTGTAATGTGGTCAAACCTTTTGACAAAACTTAAAAACAACCAAACTGTTTCATTCCTTAGTCTGAATTGACAGCATAAGAATGAACATTTTTCCATGATACCTCTTTTCATTCCAAGCAATTCCAGATGAAATTCTCTTAAAACATTTGAACAAGATCATTTCCAGATTTTGGCAGGACATCAAACCTGGGGTTAAGTTTAAGACAATGTAACTCTTAAAGGTGAGGGGGGATATATCACTACCCTAGTTCAAGGATTATTACTACGGTGCCTGTATTAACCCCTTAATTAACATGCTGTTGTTGATTTGACAATTTTATATTGATCACTTAAAAAAATCTGACGTGGGCGAACATAACTGCACCCAGTAGGTGGCAGTAGTGCAACACCATTGATTTGAGCTGCCGTACAATTAAAAATGAAGAAGAAGAAGAAGGAGGAGAAGGAGGAGGAAGTGGTCATCCTGGAGAACAAATATCTTCGCGGACGATAATTTGTTTCCCGTTATTTCCTACATTACTTTTCGGTTGTGTCCAGACCTCTGTTCGTTTGTAAATTGACGCTGAAGAACCGCTGACGTTAGTGTTTTGGTTTGTAGTTGCTGATTCAGCAAAGGTGCAATGAGCTGGTGACGTCAATAGGAGCCACAGTCTGAGGTAAACATTTGCCCTTTATCTCTTATTTATATTAATTCTTTATTGTACATTACACGTTATATTGAAGCGGACGAGCTCGCCGAGGTTAAAGCAGAGTAAGGGTTAAAGGTCTCCAAAATGAGAAAAACAAAGATGAGTGAACGTCCCAGCCCTTTAGCACTTTGCACACAAATAAAGGATTTAAATATAACATTCGTACCCAAAGTGTCTGTCTGGCTCACTGAATTAATGTTTTCTTGAAATTAGAGAAAATTAAATACTTTACTAGAGGCTTAACAAGACAATTTCACAAGATGTGGGACCCTGTGATTGAGTACTTAAAAATCTCAAGACCCTTCCATAAGCCTATGGAGCCCTGAGATATATATTTGATCTTGCCCAATTATTGACATGTACTTGAATATGTAATGCCCCCATTGTCTGTCATTAATTTTTTTTTCTTTTTTCCTTCCTCAACTTTATCACTGTATGGACAATTCAACTCTTACTAGCATTACTATTATCATTATTATTGTTTTTCCCTTTAGTAATTTATTTAATCTATTTATTATTTATTGTATTGTTCATTTATTTAACTTTGCTATCTATGCTTATGTGTTTTTTTTAATTTTTATTTTTTTTCCCTTTACAGCAGTATATGGGTGTTGTGGGTGGGTGGGGTTTGTTTGTTAAAAAGAAAACAAATCCAATTCAAGATATTGTATTTAAATGCATCTTACTTTGTGCTTTCTTGAATAAAAAATATACTTAAAAAAAAAATTTGTCCAAAGAAAACAAGAGTCGCAGCTAGAAATGATAAGCTGATTTGTTTACTCTCTCATCACATGCTGAGTGGATGTCATGAAGAGTTTATCTTATTTGCTGATGATACTGTGCACTCAGAATGACTTTATCAGGGAGCTTCTGTAGATAATTGAATGAATGAATTTATTCAGCACACACAGTCCAAAACAACAATAAAAACTTACAACGAAGAAAGAAAATGGATTAACAATGCGTCCGTGTGCCTGAAAGGGTGTAGACAGAAGCAAAGCTTTTTAACGCCAGCCCTTTTAACCAAAAATAAAATGATCTAGTCCGAAAGGAGTAGGAGGAGTAAAAAACCCAACTATTCCCACTCCCATTTTCAACCACTTCAGTCTCTTCAGCTTAAAGGACACAGTCCGAATGATACAGAACACATTTACATTTACAATTTGGCAACACACAAAACTCAACCTTCTTCAGCAGATACATATCTTGAAAACATCATGTCTTTATATATTGATTTTTAAGCTGATTGATATTTGGACATCATTTGATTTCATCCGTCAAGTTATTCCATATTTTAGGGCCACACATGGAGCCACAGAAACCTTTCCTGGTCATCCGAGCACCAGCAATTTTAAAATGATACAAGCCCCGTAAATTATATTTTCCCTCTTTTTCAGTAAAAAAAATTATTGAACTCTAAAGGGCACTTGTTTATTTTTCACTTTGTACATTAATTGAACAGTCTTCTTGAACAAAATCATATTGTGAAGTTGTAATATTTGAGATTTAATGAACAATGGGTTGGTGTGGTCTTGATAACCTGCATTATGAATTGTTCTCAATGCTCTTTTTTGAAGAATAAATAATTGTTGCAATGTAGTTTTAGAATTGTTGCCCCAAACTTCAGCACAGTAAGTCAGGTAGGGTGCAACCAATGAACAATACAAAGTATGTAGTGCTCTGCAATCAAGAACATGCTTTGCTTTATTTAATAATGCAATACTCTTTGATACCTTCTTTTGAATATGTTGAATATGAGCTTTCCAATTAATTATTTTATCAATTATGACACCTAAAAACCTATTCTCTTTGACATGTTCTATGTTTACCCATTGTATATTTAACTACATTTTTATGTATTTTTTGTATGTCTTTTATAATTCAAGATGATCAGAGAACAGTCAGTTTAATCAATGAGTAAGACATCTGAAAAAAAGGGACAGAAACAGAACAAGACCTGAAAAAGTCTTGTTTTTAATAAGGGGAAGTGTGGAAATTCAAACTTAACGCATTATATGAAGATGTGTATGAAGAAAATTATGCTGCTTCAGCATCTTCAAGGAGAGTTAATTGGACCTTTTTAAAAAAATCATTTGTCAGTTTGATGTATAAACAGACCTTTTTTGGGCTGTTTCGTACAAAGGCTGGCCAGTTAGTTTCATCACAAATTTTTACAATACTATTCCCTCCTCACATTGGTAGCTCAAACACTTCACATTTCTCTCTTTTTTACCTTCATAAGATAAATTTCTGTGCACCAGTCTTTTTACTATGTGTGGGTGAGACCACACAGGAAATATTACATGTCACAATTCTGTTGCCTTCTACAGGAATAGTCAAGTTCCTAAATTTGCTGCAGCATTTTTTTGTCTCTCTTCTCAGATAGATGTTCCAACTCAAGAATGCTGTCTGCATTTTCCCCACTCAGTCACACTGTGTTTGGTTGTGCTCATGAACTTTAATTGACAGCAATTATTTCAGGAGAAGAATTCTTTTAGAATCAGTTAAACATTAAATGACAGACAACGTGGTGATTAACTTTTAGTTTGAGGAAATCTAATTAATCTACAGGTACTTCATAACATAGTCCAGTGTCCTTTAACTTAAAATCTAGAAAATGTGGTAAATGTTCCCAAATGCTTCATACTTCCGTTGCATCCTGGATCCCACATATGTTCTGTAACAAATTCAAAATGAAATCCCTCATTTCTTGGACATTAGCCATCTGCTCACCCAAAATTTTCATCAACATCCTCTCCCAATTTGTTTCGGTCTCGATTCCAGAATATTTCTCAATCACCTCCAAAATTGAATCGCTTATTTATCAGAACATTGTTTATCTGTTAAATTATTTTTTATTGAAGTCTGTTCATTAATTTTTGAGTTATTCTGATAAAAGCCAAGCAAACAGACAAACACCAGTGATCAGGCACCTTCACCTTCAAGAACTCAGTTTTATAGGGATATAGGTGTGGGGGTGTTTTAAACACACAAAAAAGCAGAGTGTACAGACAGGTCAGTTTCAGGTGAGGATTTTTATTAAATTGGTGCACAGTGAATGAATTATACAGTTCTTAAGAAGAAAACATAAACAGGCTGAGCTCTCAGCAGACAGACATGATCAGTGACCTGAAAGTGACAAGTGGACATCAATGGCATGGAAGAAGTGCAAGATGAATTTGGACAGAAGATGACACAGACGTATACAGTGCATACTGAAAAAGTATTCACACAGTGCGTCACCCTTCCACATTTTGCTATGTTTACAGCCTTATTTCAGAATGGATGAAATTCATTTTTCTATCAAAATTCTACACACAATACCCCCCATATGATGATGTGAAAAAATGTTTGAGATTTTTGCCAATTTATTTAACAAAAAAAAATCACATGTGCGTAGTATTCACAGCCTTTGCCATGAAACTCAGAATTGAGCTCGAGTGCATCCTATTTCCTCTGATGATCCCTGAGATGTATACAGCTTAAGTGGAGTCCACCTGGGGTAAATTCAGTTGATTGGACATGATTTGGAAAGGCACACACCTGTCTACATATAAGGTCATATAAACATGAAATCAAAGTAGTATGCCAGTTTCGAGTTTTAAGCACCACATGAGCTGCTGGGTGAGTTCAAAGATCAAGTCATACAAATCACGCATTCACAGGACCATTCAAGTCGGCTTTGCCTCGTTGAATGGTACGTTTCCACCTTTCACCTCAGGAAATATTCGTTACATTGAAAGATGTAAAAACTTTCATTTGTTTTATATAATGGCTAAAATAGATCCTAGTCATTTGATATTTAATTAATTCATAAACAACGCAAAGGGACTTACATTTTGATGTTTCCACTGCTGCTTAACAGTCCAACAAGAACTATAAATTGGAGTCCAAATTTGCAACGATGTAGTCCATAATGCTGTGCAGTGATGTCGTGTACTTACAAAAAAAACAAAAACACTTTGTGTAGTTCCTCACTCTAGCGAAAAATCACGTCAACTTTTCAACTTTTCATCCTAACAGCTCTTCATGCCTCCAGATGGCTTACAGTGGAGTGGATTTGTTTTTTTGGGTGTGTGTTAGAAGAATTACCACCGTCAATTAGCTCCTTCAAATCATCATCCGTCAGCAAAACAAACTCTGCATGTTTAGCTAAATGCTGCCCCCACTAGTGGGCGGGGTTTGCTGTATGCAATGGTACAAAATGTATGGAACCAAATTGCACACTAAATGGAACCAAACTATACGCTAAATGCAACGCAACACAAATGAGACAAATAATCTGTGTCACGTGACATACAAAGCACTCAAATGACAATAAAATGACAAGGATCCACTCAGCCGTTATATAAAAACCAATAATTTAACTATCGGCTCAGCTGTATTGCATTCACAAATACAAAACAAATGCACAATAAATAAATAAATAAAATACTGACTTTTGAGCTGTTTACATACTGTTTTTGTCCACAATTTCGGCTCTTTAAGCCATTGTGTTGCTTCAAAAACAGTGTCTTCTGACCAGCGTCGGCAGTTCGATTGTATGTATTGACCTTTGAACCGGAAGCGTTAGCTAGCTCTCTGTGCATGCGTACTGATAAATTCGAAACTGGCTTATTGTCTGTAAGACCTCCAAGTAGGTTTGGGTCCGATCCAATCCCGGATCGGTATCGGGTTCAGATACTGACATAATTCACGGATCAGAATTTCCCTGCAAGAGTTACTGATACTGGAGAGAAACCACATCTGTGGAATATGCTCTCTGCTCTGTTTACTGCTTGGGGGGGGGATTTCTGAGCTGAAGGTGAGCTGTTTGTTCCACAGACAGTCAAGGGTTTTAAGCCACAGATAACTGCAAATTTCCACCCTGCTCTCAGGTTCAAATGATCTGTGCCGCCAAGCATGGATTTTCCGAAAAATAACTGAATTGTTACTCAAAAATCAGCCACTTCAACGTCCAGAGGCTGTGAAACAGCAGCTTAGAGTGCAGCTGAGGAGGACAGCCAAACAGAGATTCTCTCTCTCTCTCAAATTTAGAGTTTATTTTACAGTTGAAAGGCAGGAAAACGGTGCGCAAGGGAGAGAGCACGAGGGAGGGAGAGAGAGTGAGGGAGGAAGAGTTTTTATTTATTTATTTATTTATTTATTTATTTTGCTCCAGCCCTTGCTTTGACAATGTAAATGTATGTTTCAGTTGAAATTGAATTGAGAGAGGGAGACAGAGGGAGAGGACTTAATTTTTAATTTTTACTCTTAACACTTGCGTTGACAATGTATACATATGTCTCCCATATCAATAAAGCTCCATTGAAAAGAGAGCGAGCAATGTCATTTCTCTTTAAGTCTATAAAAATAAGGCTATAAAAGTACTTCATTCTTTCACTAATACATCAAATCTAGGCTTTCATCTTAGATACACCTCCTGGCAAATTGGAGCTGAACTTTCAGGTCTCATTTTTAAGAAATTCCTCATATGAAATCAAGAATAATGATATCAAAGCAAACAGAGCTTTGGTATTAGATCGGAAAAGTATCAGTATCGGCAGATATCCAATTCAGGTATCGGGATCGGATCGGAAGTGAAAAATTGTGGCTCGGTGGTGCATCCCTACCTCCAAGACTATCTAGAGGCACAAATCTGGGGAAGGGTACAGATACATTTCTGCTGCTTTGAAGGTCTCAATGAGCAAAGTGGCCTCCATCATCTGTAAATAGAAGAAGTTCAGATTCCACCAGGACTCTTCCTAGAGCTGACCAACCGTCTTAACTGAGCAGTCGGGAAAGAAGGGCCTTAGTCAGGCAGGTGACCAAGAACCTGATGGTCACTCTGTCAGAGCTCCAGCTTTCCTCTAGCAATCCACCAATCAGACCGGTATGGTAGAGTGGCCAGACGGAAGCCACTCCGTCATTATGGGGTGCTGTGAGTTGAATTTTGAGGGGGGGAAAAAAGGAATTTCATCCCTTTTGGAATAAGGCTGTAACATCACCAAATGTGGAAAAAGTGAAGTGCTGTGAATACTTCCTGGATGCACTGCAGACATACAGCTCAAACAGATCTAAATAACCATAAAAGAAACTTCACCTAAAATGGCCAAAGCACACGAAAAGCAGATGATCATACAGGCTTGTTTTGTGAAGTCTTTAATATTTAGCATTATTTGTCATTTACAGATCTTTAAAATTATTGTTGTAGCATCCTTGCTTTATACAAATGTTTTGTTCTTCTAAAACCATGATCAGATGTTTGCACAGTGCCTGATAGCTGTCTATTGTTCGCCATTTATTTTGTGACTGTATTCGTGAGCTCACTGGGTCCTATAATCATTATATTTTTATGACTTTGCAGTTTCCACAATATGACAAGACCGTTCAGTTTTATGAGTGTATATATATATATTTGTTTTAATTTACATGTGATGTCGCAGTGGTGTAAGACGTTACCATGGAGGAAGAGGCCAAACCACTGCTGAGCTTTGTGAGCACTGAAGACAGTCACTCTCAAGGAGGCTCCGCAGACTCACTGGACTGCCTGGTAAAAAGGTAGATTAACCAGTTAGTTCAAAAGCACGGCCTTCACTTATACTCTGCTCAAGTGATCATTAAATTGTCTTCTGGATGTCATCTAACAAAAGAGTTGAAAAGTGGGAAAGTAGTACAGTCTGTTTCATATTTATTAGCTAAAGTGGACAACACCAAATTAGAAAATGTTGGGATGGTATGGAAAATGCAAAAATAAAAAACCCTGCAATGATTCTTGCATTTACTTTTTTATTTCATTGTAGACAATGTGAATCCAAGATATTTCATGTTTTGTGTGGTCAACTTAATTTCATTTGTTAATATACATCCATTCTTTCATTAAAAGACTGCAACACACTCTGAAAAACAAAACAAACTGTTGGGAATGAAGTTTAGGCTAGTAATGAGGTAAATAAATAAATAATGATGTATTTCAAACAAGTGATGTCAACAGGCGATTGTAATCATGATTTGGTAGAATAGCAGTATCCGTGAAAGGCTGAGTCTTTGAGGGACATAGATGGGCAGAAGCTCTCCAGTTGTTACCAAATGTGTAAGAAAGTTATTGAAATGCTTAAAATGGTGTTTGTCAAAGAAAGATTGGAAGGGATTTGCATATTTCTCCTTAAATGCAAAGTATCACTCAATGCTTCTAGGAAGGAAGGGATTTCAGTGCATAAAGAGCAAAGTCTCAAGTTTAAGGGGAACACCGATGATCTCCGATCCCTCAGACAGCACTGCATCAAGAACCGTCACTCATCAATAGCTGATATAACCACATGGACAAGGGATTACTTTGGGAAACCTTTTGTCAAGCAGTACAATGTGGAGTTGCATTCATAAATGTCATATAAATCTTTATTGCAGTATTGATGTCTCTGTGCTTGGAGGTACAGTGTATCGGGGAAGTATCCACAGTGCTTCACTGTTCCCACATTTTGTTATATTATAACTTTATTGTAAAATGGATGAAGTTCAATTTTTTTCCTCAAAATTCTACACACAAAACCCAGAATGACAATCTGAATAACTTTTTTTTTTAGAGATTTTTGCAAATTTATTAAAACAAAAATGCTAAGAAATCGCATGTATGTAAATATTCACAGCATTTGCTATGTTGTTGAAAATTGAGCTCAGGTGCATCCTGTTTTCACCATCCTTTATGTTTCTACAGCATTATTGGACTCCACCTGGGGTAAATTAAGTTGATTGGACATGATGTGGAAAGGCACTCACACCTGTCTACATTTAAGGTCCCACAGTTGACAATACAAAGCACAACCAAGCATGAAGTCTTGCGGCACAAATCTGGGGAAGGGTACAGAAACATTTCTGCTGCTTTGAAGGTCCCAATGAGCACGTTGGGCTCCATCAACCATAAATGGAAGACGTTCAGCTCCACCAGGGCTCTTCCTAAAGCTGGCCACCCGTCTAAATTGAGCAATCAGGGGAGGGGAGCCTTAGTCAGGGAGGTGACCAGGAACCCGATGATCACTCTGTTGGAGCCCCAGCATTCCTCTGTGGGGACAGGAGAACCTTTCAGAAGGACATCCATCTCTGCAGCAATCCACCAATCAGGCCTGTATGGTAGAGTGACCAGACAGAAGCCACTCTTTAGTAAAAGGCATATGGGAGCCCACCTGGAGTTTGCCAAAAGGCACCTGAAGGACTCTCAGATCATGAGAAACAAAATTCTCTGCTCTGATGAGACAAAGATTGAACTCTTTGTGTGAATGCCAGGCATCATGTTTGGAGGAAACCAGGCACCATTGCTACAGTGAAGCATGGTGGTGGCAGCATCATGCTGTGGAGATGTTTTTCAGCAGCAGGAACTGGGAGATTAGTCAGGATTGAGGGAAAGATGAACGCAGCAATGTACAGAGACATCCTGGATGAAAACCTGCTCCAGAGGGGTCTTGACCTCAGACTGGGTGACGGTTCATCTTTAGCAGGACAATAACCCTAAGCACACAACCAAGATACCAAAGGAGTGACTTCAGGACAACTCTGTGAAGGTCTTGAGGCCCAGCCAGAGCCTAGACGTGAATCAGATTGAACATCTCTGGAGAGATCTGAAAATGGCTGTGCACCGATGCTCCCCAGCCAGCCATGACATATTTTAAGTGTTTGAGAATGAATGACAACATTACAAAAGTGGTAAATGCTTTAGCGTCCCAACTGTTTTTGGAATGTGTTGCAGACCTGAGATGCTGGGGTACATATTAAGAGGTTGACCAGACTAAACATGACAAAACATGTTGGGTTCATACGGTCTACAATGAAAGAAAACTCAGTCATTGTAAGAATCTGTCGGCACCTTATTATTATTATTATTATTATTATTATTATTTATTTTCCATGTCCTCCAAGCTTTTTTTCTGTTATTTCTGACTTACGCAAATGTTCAATACCTGTATGTCGATGGTTGTATGAGGACACAGTATTTGTCTTTGGCTTTACTGTAGCATGACTACAAACTACATAATAACCAGTTTGTGTGAATTTTAATCCAATTAGGTATTTCACAGTGGCCAATTATTATATTTGTAGCAGACCAAGCAGCTTTATACAGATCCCCTTTCTGCTAAATCCTGTTTGTTTTCATGTGTACAGTTTCTTCCAATCATGACATTGCAGATAGTTTCCTCATGATCCTCTTTCCCGTTCTTCCAGGCCTTTCCATGTCGAGCGCCAGAACATCGTGGGTGATGTGGCCCAGGCGATAGTGTCTGATGAGGCTGCAGTCCTTAACAGTAGAGTCCATTACTACAGTAGACTGACAGGCTCATCTGACAGGCTGCTGGTAGGGCAACAGACACACTTTAAAAACAAACACTTTAAAATTGTTATAAAAGACATCTAATGTGCACACATAAACTGTTTCTCAGCAGAGGACTGCCCCTCCCTGAGCCTGGTTCTGCTGGAGGTTTCTTCCTGTTAAAAGGGAGTTTTTCCTTCCCACTGTCGCCAAGTGCTTGCTCACAGGGGGTCATTTTGACCGTTGGTTTTTACGTAATTATTGTATGGCCTTGCCTTACAATATAAAGCGCCTTGGGGCAACTGTTTGTTGTGATTTGGCGCTATATAAGTAAAATTGATTGATTGATACGGACAGTGGACAAAATCCAGAGTATCTGGTCTGGATTCTTGCCCTTAAACACATGTAGCACACAGGAGGGTGTGTCAGACTTGTCCTCACCCACTGGAGATACTTCATTTGATTTAAGAGAGGGATGATGCGTGGGTAGGTCATGCAGGGGGGAGAACATGTTGCAGAACCTGCTCTTGATGCTCTTTGAAATTGTCTGACAATTCTGGCTTTGGCCCTTTCCATCAGAAGTTCTAGAATGTCTCTCCAGTTAAACATTTTCCTTGATGTCTTCTTGTAAATGGCCATTAATCTTCACCGTTGAATGATTGTAATTCTTTTAGTTCTGAAAGAAACATCAACATGCACATCCTCTTGCTAGGAATCTTTCAGGCACTTACCTGTGTTGCTCACACATGTGCTCATTTGGACATGATACAGTTGTCTGATTCAATCGGGCATTTGCGCTCTCACCTACATGTAGATAAGTTCAGGGTGGTCGTGTTCAGAGGAAATCTTACAAATGCCTGTGTTTCATAATCCTTCATTTTCATGCCCTCATGTAAAACCGACAGCTACACAGTGCTTTGTCTGCATGGAACAACCTTGCATGCTTGGCAAAGACTTATATTCCAGACAGTAGTTATCAGCAATGTTATTATTTTGTTCCCAACTGCTGTCCCTGGGCTCATGTCTTCTAACTGTCTGGATGCCTCTCTGAGCTCATTGCCTGTGGGCTGAAATGTGCTACCAGGGGGGAAAGGGGTTTGCCTTCACCCTCCTGCAGACTACTTTTGTACTGTGTGGGGCCGGTGGGGGACTTCAACCTTGAATAAATTATCAAAAGACCATGGGAAGACTTAGTGTCATTTCATCGTGTCAACAGGAATGGGGAAAACATTTTTCCATAACAAGTGCACCTGTGAGGAAAAAAATGAGCCCCAAACACTAAACCTTGGGAGAATATTTCAGCTCGGGCTGGTTGATGGCATTATTTATTTACGGTTAGTAATTTAGTGAAACAGGCTGAGTGATGGTGCATGTCAGCTAATGTTCCCATACATGTGTCACCTGGCTGTATTCAGATTAGCTGACCTGACAATCCAGAGATACCACAAGTTATCTAGTGTTGTGTCATATGTGGCGGACGCAATGTCTCACACCGATAACTAGTATAATCCTATCATCTGGTCACATTTCTTACCTCTGTGTGGAGCTGGAGGCGAATGTTTTAATCTAATTAAATTTAGGATGTCGACAAGGGGCATGCGCGTAACCGGTGTAAGGAGCTAATAAATGTAGCAGCAGGAGCTCCAGCTTTCCAAAGAAGCACACTGAGTAAAGTGAAGCTTTTTAAGAGAAAGACGGTTTGTGCTTATCATCTGAAAGAGGCTTATCAGTTATTTAAAGTGAAGCAGTGTGTTTCTGTATTTTCAGAAGCACACAGCGCTGTGTGTTGAGCGACTGGAAGCTCTCCACTTTGCAGACGAAGGGAAAGGATGTGCATTTTAACTGAATCGAGTTTAGCTATTCAGAAAACATCTTTATTAGGATTTAATCAGGTTTCATCAACAGGGTACACTGAGGATTTATCAGTGTGGCTTTTGCAGAAAAGTTGCACTTCACAGCCCAGTTTTTCCACAGGCTACATTGTGCACGTGCAGCATGACTGACTGAGGATTTCACCAACTGCTGGTGCTTATAGTCTGGGAAAGGTCCATAACTCGTATTGATGACGCTAAGACCCAACATAATGGAGCTGCACCATTGTTCCATTGCTTAGGCAGAGCTCTCATATGTTTTTAATTCCACAAACTTTATCTTTTCTTTTGTGACTGTTTTTGACAGTGTGCCTTTTAATTTGGGCTTGTGTGTGTGTGGCATGCATGCATTTAATTTCTTTTAAATTTGACTCGCTCATAGCTGATACAGCTGCACCACTAAAACACTTATTCTGT
This sequence comes from Thalassophryne amazonica, assembly GCF_902500255.1. Taxonomy (NCBI): domain Eukaryota; kingdom Metazoa; phylum Chordata; class Actinopteri; order Batrachoidiformes; family Batrachoididae; genus Thalassophryne; species Thalassophryne amazonica. The sequence continues at coordinate 65,274,974 of NC_047119.1, forward strand.
TGAAAGTTTTATAATATATAAACTTAAGAATGTCACCATCAGCTTATCCTTTGATATGATCAAGATCCATGTCACAGAGCTCCATGACTGAAAGTGTAGAGCAGAAAGCAATATCTTTTAACTGAAATGGTTTTAAGTTTATATATTTTTAAAAATCTATTTTTTAAAATATCTATTTTCCATGTTGTGACTTCTTTTCCAGTTGTAGAAAGTCCAGTAACAATTAGCTGCACATATTTAGTTACTCAGATATTTTGATGCACTGCAAAACCAATATCTAAGAAAGTAAAAAAAAAGACTTGATTAAAGAAAAATTTACTTAACTTTACTTTAGTTTTTGTTTAAATAGAAAAATAATTCTGTCAAGCATTTTTTTTACATAAGAAAAATGTCTTATTTTGGGAAAATGTATCTTGCTTTTTCTTAAGTTTTTCCAGTTCATATCAAGCTGTATTTAACCAGTAACAAAGAAAGGCAATAGATTTCAAATCATCCAAGCAAAGGAACAAGATTGTTTTCCTTATTTTAAGACAGAGGCTAATCTTAAAATAAAAATTCTGTTTAGTTTTAAGGCATATTTTGATTATTCAGTGCCTAGACATTTTGCTAGTTTTGAGAATTCTGACCAAGTAAATATTTCTTACCCCACTGGCAGATTTGACATTTTGGCTAGATTTCAGATTATTGTCTTATTTTGAGAGGGACAGTTTTTGCAGTGTGTAGCTACAGTATAAGCTAAAATAAAGTGAATTGCAGTTTTTTTTTTTTTTCTTTTTCTTTCCACATACTCTGTAGTATTCCTGCCACATGATGTCAGTTTAGTGGACTTAGAGTAAGTCTGTAATGTGGCTGCCTCCTTCTGTCAGTTGGGGTGGCAGTGCTGGTTCACCACACTTGTTTCACTCTGCAAGTATACCTTCTAGTTTTTCATGTTAAATATTAAGCACTACCAAACTACTTTGAAAACAAGGTGCCTTTTAGACAGTCTCTTGTAAATCCTCACTTTAATTGCTGTGTAATGTTCAGGATTTTTATAGTGTCTAGTGTTTTTATTTATTTATTGTGGTCCAGAGTCCTCCAAACCATGTGATTCCCGGGCCAGAGGACCTTTACATTTACAGTCCTCTTGGGACGGCATTCAAGGTGACGGACAGTGAGCATTCTTCTAAAAACCCAAGTTTAGTCACAATGTAAGCATTGATCACAAAGTCAGAGTTTTCGTCGTGGTTTGATGAATGTGTTTGGCTGTTTATCATTTCCCTATTTCCCCACAGATTTGCTTTATGGAACACCATGATGGGCACGTCCATACTCAGTATGCCTTGGGGTATCAAGCAGGTGATTTACTTTATTTTGTGTAGTCACCTTTGCTCCAGCTTTCTCCCACTTCCAAGGATGCACAGATTTAGTGAATTGGTGGCTCTAAATTGACCGTAGGTGTGAGTGAGCATGTGAGTGTTGTTTGTGTGTTTTGGCCCTGCAATAGGCTGGTGGCCTGTCCTGGCTGTAGCTCCTCCTCTCACTCACTGGCCTTTGGGATAGGCTCCAGCCCCTCCATGACCCTTAAATGCAATAAGTGACTTTAGAAAATGGTTGTATGGATGAATCAGCCAGCACACATCTGAAGTTATTTGTTTTGTATCAACCTTAGTTATGTCATTTGTTGGAATTTGAATAGCTGTTGTTTTTTTAGATTAAAATGTTGTTACTCAGTTGTTTTAAAGATGAATCGTTATGTCATTTTTGTTTTTGTCTCATTAGGCTGGTTTCACTCTGGGGATACTAATTCTCATCTTCACAGGCCTGTTAATGTTATATTGTTGTTACATTGTCCTCAAATCACCTCAAGCAATACGTAAGTCCAGCAACACTCCCACATTCTGATTCTGATGTGTTCAGTATAGACACAACTAAAGCTCATTCTTAGAGACTTTCTAGTCAAAATATTTGTTCTTTTTGTTATATGTTGAAGAATGTTTCACTTTACTATGTGCACATCGTGACATGCAAACAGGTGACAAAGTGAAAGAAAAACCAACAGAAAGTCTATCAGTAAGGTGTTGGTTCAGCACAAGCCTTCAGAACAGCTTTGTTTTGCCTGGGCTTTGAACAGAAGTCTCTGGATCTCTGCTAGAGAGATGGAACACTGCCAAAAAGATATTCCCTCTTTTGGTGTTTTGATCATGAAAGACACCAACATGTGGGTCCAAACCTAAACACAGGTGTTGATTTGGGTTGAAATCTGATGAGTATGAAGGTTATAGCATTTTATTCGTGCCATTTTCATTCTCATCTAATCCTTCAGTGATCCCTTGTTTCCTGTGAACAGGAGCAATCATTGTTTCTCCACATATTTATAAAATTTTTACTTTAAAGGACAAGTCGCACCAAAATCATAACAATTTAGATTTACACTGTTAGCAGTGGTGGGCACTGTTCAGCTAATCCGATAACCGATAATTATCGAAGCTAACGTTTTGTTAGCGGATTAGCTTTTCAGATAAGTTGTAAAACCATCATCGGACGAATTATCTTCCGATAAATTTAGTTCTGATAATTTTTAGACCGCTAACATGTTTTGTTTTTTTTTAAACATTTATAATCCCTTTTGCTCCTATCTGCTATGTATTTTGCAGCAGCGAGGTAGCTAGGAGGAGCTGAGCTCAACTCTGCCCCCAGCAGAAGGAGCTTGGCTGCCAAACTGCCACTACAAAAAAAAATATTTCTTAACCCTATATAGTGGTCCTGCGATGAGGCAGAGGTCTTGAAATTTGATGCATTTTTGACTTATGGTTTTGATTTATAAATCAAATTATTCATGATAGAATAACTACATTAATGTAAACCCTTAAAATGTACAAAGTGATATATATCACATATCTGTTCATCTTAAAATAATGCACTCATTCTGAAGATTTGAATATTAACACACAGGTGCCCAAAGGAATTATGGGTAAACGTAGCCTCCACTCATACGGATTGGTTGGTTGATTCATTCATTCTGTGTAAAAACCAACACAAGTGAATCAATGTAATGTGTGTTGGTGTTTACAGATAAATGTGCTTTTGTTTCCTGCGGAGGAAACTCATCTCGGCCGCTTGTACTCGTGATCTCGTTCTTTCGGTCATGAGCCAAATCTCATGACCATAGGTGAGGATCGGAACGTAGATTGATCGGTAAATCGAGAGCTTTGCCCCCCTACTAAGCTCTCTCTTCACCATGACGGTCCGATACAGCGACCGCATCACTGCAGATGCTGCACCGATCTGTCTGTCAATCTCACGCTCCATCCGTCCCTCACTTGTGAACAAGACCCCGAGATACTTAAACTCCTCCACTTGAGGCAAGGACACTCCACCGACCTGAAGAGGGCAAAGCACCTTTTTCCGGTTGAGAACCATGGCCTCGGATTTGGAGGTGCTGATTTTCATCCCGGACACTTCACACTCGGCTGCAAACCGCCCCAGTGCACGCTGAAGGTCCTGATTTGATGAAGCTAACAGAACCACATCGTCCGCAAACAGCAGAGACAAGATTCTGTGGTTCCCAAACCAGACCCCCTCTACACCCTGGCTGCGCCCAGAAATTCTGTCCATAAAAATAATGAACATAACCGGTGACAAAGGGCAGCCGTGGCGGAGGCCAACGTGCACTGGAAACAGGTTTGACTTACTACCGGCAATGCGAACCAAACTCCTGCTGCGGTCGTACAGGGACTGGATAGCCCTTAGCAAAGGACCCCGGACCCCGCACTCCCCACAGGGTTCCCCGAGGGACACGGTCGAACGCCTTCTCCAGATCCACAAAACACATGTGGACTGGTTGGGCGAACTCCCATGAACCCTCGAGCACCCGATGGAGCGTGTAGAGCTGGTCCAGTGTGCCGCGACCAGGACGAAAACCACACTGCTCCTCCTGAATCCGAGGTTCGACCATCGGTCTAATTCTCCTCTCCAGTACTCTGGAATAGACCTTACCGGGGACGCTGAGGAGTGTGATCCCTCTATAGTTGGAACACACCGTCTGGTCCCCCTTCTTAAACAGAGGGACCACCACCCCGGTCTGCCAATCTCGAGGCACTGTCCCTGATCGCCACGCGATGTTGCAGAGGCGTGTCAGCCAAGACAGTCCCACAACATACAGAGACTTAAGGTACTCACGACGGATTTCATCCACCCCAGGAGCCTTGCCACCGAGGAGCTTTCTAACCACCTCGGTGACTTCGGCCTAGGTAATGGATGAGTCCGCCTCTGAGTCTCCAGTCTCTGCTTCCTCTTCGGAAGACGTGACGATGGGATTGAGGAGATCCTTGAAGTACTCCTTCCACCGCCCGACAACATCCCCAGTCAGGGTCAACAGCTCCCCACCCGCACCGTAAACAGTGCTGGTGGAGAGCTGCGTCTGCCTCCTGAGGCGTCGGATGGTTTGCCAGAATTTCTTCGAGGCCGACCGATAGTCCTCCTCCATAGCCTCCCCGAACTCCTCCCAGACCCGAGTTTTTGCTGCGGTCACAGAGGCAAAAACCGGCACGCTGCCTCTGGGGTCCCACCTACCAACAAAGATAAGTAGGACTCCTTCTTCAGCTTGACAGCATCCCTTACTCTCCGGTGGTCCACCACCGGGTTCAGGGATTGCCGTCGCGACAGGCACCAGAGACCTTGCAATCACAGCTACGAGCGGCCGCATCGACAATGCAAGTGGAGAACATGGTCCACTCAGACTCCAACTGAGTCTCCAACCTCCCCCGGGATCTGGGAGAAGCTCTCCTGGAGGTGGGAGTTGAAGACCTCGCTGACAGAGGGTTCCGCCAGTCGTTCCCAGCAGACCCTCACGATATGTTTGGGCCTGCCAGGTCTGACCGGCTTCCTCCCCTCCCAGCGGATCCAACTCACCACCAGGTGGTGATCGGTCGACAGCTCTGCCCCTCTCTTCACTCGAGTGTGCAAGACACGTGGCCGAAGGTCAGATGATACGACTACAAAGTCGATCATCGACCTCCGGCTCAGGGTTTCCTGGTGCCACGTGCACTTATGGACACCCTTGTGCTCAAACATGGTGTTCATGATGGACAAACTGTGACTAGCACAGAAGTCCAACAACTGAACACCACTCGGGTTCAGATCGGGGAGGCCATGCTTCCCGATCACCCCCCCTCCAGGTCTCACTGTCGCCACCCACGTGGGTGTTGAAATCCCCCAGGCGTACAATGGAGTCCCCAGTCGGAGCGCTATCTAGTACCCCTCCCAGGGACTCCAGGAAGGTCGGGTACTCTGCACTGCTGCTCAGCCCGTAGGCCGAGACAACGGTGAGAGACCTGTCCCCGACCCGAAGGCGTAGGGACGCGACCCTCTCGTTCACTGGAGTGAACTCCAACACATGGCGACTGAGCTGGGGAGCAATAAGCAATGCGACCCCAGCTCTCCGCCTCTTCCCGAGGGCAACGCCAGAAAAATGAAGCGTCCAGCCCCTCTCCAGGAGTTGGGTACCAGAGCCCAAGCTGTGCGTGGAGGTGAGCCCGACTATCTCTAGTCAGTATCTCCTTCCCCCCTAGCGAGGTGACATTCCACGTCCCAACAGCCAGGGGCTGTGAGCATGGACCGGGCCGCTGGGCCACCCGCCCTCGACCGCCACCCAATCCTCTCTGCACCCGACTCCCATGGCCCCCTCTGTAGGTGGTAAACCCACAGGAGGGGTGTGCTTTTGTCTGTGTGTTAATGTTCAAATCTTCAGAATTAGTGCATTATTTTAAAATTAACAAATATGCGTTATATATCACTTTGTACATTTTAAGAGTTGCATTAATGTAGTTATTCTATCTGGATTAATTTGATTTATAAATCAAAAAACACAAGTCAAACCTGCTTTCCATTTGAAGACCTCTGCCTCATGGCTAGGCCACTGTATCCTATCAAGGTAAATGACGCTTACCTACAGCAGTGGGCAGAGGGCACAAAGATAGAAGCACTGGCTCACTGGCTGTGTTTGGGTTTGTGATCGTCTTTGATTCTGTTAGAAGCTTTGGCGGTGTATAAACTAAAAATTGGCTTGTTAGTAGCTGAGAGCATACGGGAGACAAAATTGAAACTTATCGGTTAGCTGTAGCTTCCAGTAGGTTTTAGGCAGTTTATTGGTTTAGCATTATAAAGATAACTTTCAGTTAGCTGATTACCAGTTATCATAGCTACTTTTTGGGTAGCTCCACTGGCTGTTAGTGACCATCTGGTGATCCACAGGGATTACTTTGTGCGCTTCTGTGACTGGATTCAAAGTACATGGCATTTGCAACAAATAGCCACGGAGACGTCCGAAAACAAACTACTCGTGAGTACTTGGGTTTGATGTTGCAACTAAAATCGTCCCAGCGTGCGCTTCAGTGGAATGTAGCTGATAATGTTAAGAACGGAGGCACAGATTAATTCCTTAGTTTACATAAGTGTGATGTCGCGTTATGACTCGTTTTTAAGTGATAACTGTTAATTTTGCTGCAGTCACGGGAAAAGCTGCGGCTCCAAGAAGGTTGATGTGTCCCTGCAGCCACAAATCAGCCTGTCAGTAACCATGTCTGTTGCAGGATCAGCTTTGTGCATGATTAATTATGAGTGTTGTTATCAATAAAATCTAAAAAAATACATCTGATACCGGGGGAAAACAAGTGTCTTGTCAGCTGCACAGCGCACACACACACACAGTGAGCTTCGCAGCACACATACATACACACATTCCAACTCCAAATTCACGCTCTCTCAAAGTTAAAAAAAAAAAAAGAAGAAAAAAAGTCTATCCACAAAACAGGCAAAATCCTGAACATGCCAGACTCACCGTCGTGTTATGGATTAATTTCCAAATGTAAACTTCACGTGTTCAAAGAAGTGCGCGTGCTTGAGATTGCCATGGCTGCAGCTCTGCCTCTCTTTTGATCGTGGCACGTAAAACGTCCATGAACTCCTGACTTTTTCCAATGTATCAGATCCATCTCTGTGTCCAGGCAGTCGGTTAAAAACAGTGTCAGATGTCCCGCATCCATGTACACCGCTTCAGTAACCAGCATGCACACAAACAGTGCATCACCACACTTTAGGCCAGTAGTGTGAACACAGTCTGTGCACTTGCTTCCACAACAGAAGGTTCCCAGTTTGAGAACACCTTAGGCCATTTCCATGTAAAGTGGAGTTTTATCAGGAAAGGCATCCAGTGTAAAACTGGCCAAATCAAGATTCACATCCATAGTGGATCTGTGACCCCCAAGGTGGGGAAGAGAAGTCCAAACAACTTTCTTTAATGTGGCGGCCAAGTGGTTTGTGTACTTGCTTCTAAAACAAAAGGTTCCTTGTTCAAGGCCACGTGTGCCCATTTTCCATGTAATGTGGAGTGGTGTCAGTAAGGCTGTCCAGTGTAAAACATGTGCCAAAACAACATGCATATCCATGTCTGATTTGTTGTGGCAACTCCAAGCAATAAGTTTTTTTTAATATGGTTGCAGTGTATTTTCAAGACCATTAAAAAGGCCTTAGTTTAGCCTTTTGATCAATCTTATTTTCGGTCATTGAACAACAAAGCCTGAAAACATTGTGCATTATCTTTCTGATACCACTACAAATCGTAAAAATGAAGTTTCAGTTTTCCAGAAAAGTCTTGAAATCAGAGAAGCTTCAGTACCACAGCCTTTGATTTTGGCATCGCATGATTTTATTTTATTATTCCTGCATTTTGTTCAGTCTTTTGGCTTTGATTTATTGATTTTTAAAGTTTACTGAAGCCACTTTAAGGATGTGTTTATTCTGGATCAATAACAGATTGAAGTGGCTGTTGTTTTCCTGTGTCTGGAAAGGAGTGGCTCTGGTCGCGTGTACATGCTACCCTTCATGCCTCGCAGGACTGTGCACCCGTTGGACATTAACCAAGCACACTGACAACATTACTTCATAGCAAACAATTAATAAACACATGACCTGTGTCTATGAGGGAAGACTTCGATTTTGCATGTTGTCTTTAATGGTAAACACGAGCAGACCTCAGCACTGCTGCATGGTCATCTTGGATAATTCACAGTGCATTAGGGTTATAGGTTTGTTTTTTTTTGGTTTGTTTTTTTTTCGCCATTTTTTATCAAAATTCAGATGTCATCTTTGAGTGTTAATGGTTTTACACTGTTCATATACAACATATTTTCCTGACTGTTTGGCTCTATAAAGCCATATTCAATCTCATTTGTCACCTCACTGAAAGATTTTATAACTTCAATAAAAAGTTTGCATGTTTATTTAAAATCCCAAAGAATGATGTAACACAATGATGTTTGCATTTTTTTTCTTGTCTTTTGTGCAGCATATGAAGACACATCAGAAAGGGAATTCCCTGATGTGTGTAGGTACTACTTCGGCAAGTTTGGTCAGTGTTCCAGCTTGTTCTTCTCAATGGTGTCACTTGTTGGAGCAATGGTGGTTTACTGGGTCCTCATGTCAAATTTCCTCTACAATACTGGACAGTTTATCTACAGTAAGTCACACAGTCCCCTGCTGGCACCACAGAGAATGTATAATTTAATTCTTTTCCACAAAGTCACTTTAGAGGTGGTACTTAGATGAGCTGTATGTTTCTAGCTGCACCTTGGTGTTTGTATTGCTGGTTGCACTGATGTTGTATGGAGGACATTTTAGTGAGACGAATGGTCTCACCAATTTTGGGATATATTTATTCACTCTTAAGGTGTGTTTACACATAAGCAAGACGCGTTACGAATGTAATTTTTCTGTCATTCCTGACATTCTTAACGTGACTTAACGCATCTGAATAGGTTTCTTAATAGTGCGTGTTGTTGCATGATATTCTTGATATTCATGGAGCATGTTTTTGCCTGTCAAAAAATCTTCCACGAATGTTACACACCACCCTCATTTCATCTCACGTCGTGGAGGTCGCAGCTGAGCTATTGCATCTTGATGAGTAGTGATCCTTAATAGAACGTGACAACGTTCTTAGTGGTTCCTGTGATGGTTCTTGGAGCCCAAACTGTCATGCGTTATTACGAAGTGACACGGAAACTGTCAAGTTTTGATACGACTTGTAATGTGGTGTCAAATTTCACTGCGCACCACAACAAATCAGTTTTCTGTCACGTGCACACAAAATTAAACACGGCTCCATGGCGTTCAGTTTGATGCAGTATACCAAGAGGAACAGTGACGCGAAGTCAGCGAAGTGTCGTTCCACAGTTCCTGCTGAAGCTCCTCAGGATGCTCCTGCAGGTGTTCCACCTGATGTTGTAACCGATGAGCGGGAGAACGAGTCTGAGCAACCAGAGGAGCGAGAGGAGACTCACTTGCAGCCAGACATCTCTGCACCTCCTCCAGTCCGGCAGAGGAAGAAGCGTGCGCACAATTAAACCCTGCTGCACCGCATTCAGTTTGATTGCTGACACCAAGTCTAAAAGTCTAATTTCAGTGCTCTACAGCGCGCTCCTGCAGGTGTTCCACCTGCTGCATGTGCCTGATGTTTGGGAAAACGCACGAGACGAGAGCCACATGAAGCCACACATCTGGCTCTGTCCGTCTCCTCCTCCTCCTTTCTGCGCCACTCCATGGCACAGAGCCCAACTACGCATGCAGTCACAAAGTTCTTCTGAAAAACTCGAGCGATCTGAATTGTTAGCAATGGTTGGATGAATATGGGTGTGTGTGTGTGTGTGTGGAGACAATTCACCTCGTTCACAACGTGACAGAACTTAACGATGCGCTGTTGCGTGCGCAACAACGCGGAACATTATTCTTGACCATGCGTAATGGTTCCTGATAATTCTCCAGCAACACGTGCCATTAATCGTAACGCGTGTTAACAGGTTGCAGCAGTTCCTGAGGACACCTGACGCCTCTGCCCGAATCATCACATTCGTGATCAGTGGCCAAGAATGTGTACTTCGTGGCATTCATGACTTGTCGTCATTATGTGTAAATGCAGCATTAAAGTTCAAAAAACCAACATAAAAAAACAGGCATTGCAGTTTCATAAGCAGTCTGCTGATCTGGCTCACTGCATCGACCCTGCTGATTCTTCTATACTGTGCTGCCCTTTCTTGTGTCAGATGTTTACAGAATCTTCCAGGTGTTTTATATACAGTCAGGTCCCTAAGTATTTTGGCATTGACCCATTTTTTTTTGTCAATTTTGTCTATAAGCATCCATATTTGGGTTGAAATGACACAATCATGGTGTGACTAAAGAGTAGGGGGCGCAATGTGTCACAAAACTCAGTGACTGGATCTGATTATGGTTTTTATTCACAGCTCGGCAAAAAGGGGACAAGTATAACTTTATTTTCCAATTATTAAAGAACAAGAACAAACACACAATGAAAATGAAGAGCTTTTTGCTGATGGTCCCGGATGGTTTCAAGTTGTGTAATGTTTAAATTATATTTTAAAATAAAATGTAACATTCTCATAATTTAATACCTCGCAAGCACCTCATCCGATTGCCCAATGCAATCCAGTCTGGCGTCATCAAATCCTCCTATGCAGGCACACAACTCAGCAAAAGTCTGGAAAAGTCCTTTTATTTATATAGTTCCCGGGGCTCAGTGGACTCTCAGCCACCTCAGTCATACTTGTGGTCAGCTTTGAACAACACAGGAAACCCACATTGCACATGCTTTGTCTTCAACAATATTTTGGAGTGATTCCTTCCGCAGTTGGACCTGACTTCGCATCGAGGCTGCACCAGGCTGCATTTAGTTGAATGCAAGACAGCAGAGGCTGTTTACTTTCAGCATGCTTTGTTTTGCATCAACACGCAACTGTGATTTCACAGCAACTCTGTGTTGAGATTTACACAATTATTACATTAAAAGCAAGTCACCTTTGCAATAAATTTCTGTTTCACACTATTATGTAAACTTTGCAATTAATCTGTAGTTCATTTGCATGCCAACCCGTTGGGGGCAGCTCATATAAGTCACGGGTCACCTGCTGTGCATTACACCACTACTGAAGAGTACTTTCAGTTTTAATTCAGGGTTTAAAGGATTATCAGAAATTATGCATTAACCTTTTAGAAATTACCCAATGACCGCATGTCACTGGGTAAGAAAGGTGAGGATGGAAGGGAAGGAGGTGGGGAGGATGATGAGAACAGCTGTGACTGGCTGGTGAACTCGGCCACCCTGCGACCATGTGAGGAAATGACAGCCGCACTTTGCACCTGATTTGCTAGACTTCTCTGCGATACTCAGCTGCTGGTTATACCGCCTGGCTACTGCAGTTCTCCATGCTCCCTCCCGACATAATACCAGCCAAAACACAGTGCAATGACATCACCTCCAAAATGTTTGAAGGGGTGAAAAATGCAATCCAATCTTCTTATTTATTTTTTAAAACGCTGAAAGTTTAAGCAGTTTCCCTTAACACGGGGGAAAACACGAAAGTCTCTTCGGTTTGTGCAAAAAAAAAAAAAAAAAGCGAGAGAGGGAAAGAAGTCTGAGGTAAATGAGGTTCAGAGATAACCACTTTGTAAAGAATAAAAGTTAAACAGGTGCACTGGAAAATGTGTTTACCCCAAATCAGACACAGATTGAGTCCAGATTAAAAAAAAAAACCCTCTGCTGCTTCTCTGTTTCACTGAGAAGAGAGAACGTTTTTCTCCACTCCTCTGATTATGCTGATCCATGAGCTTGAGTTTTTTTTTTTTTTTTTTTTTTTTTTTTTTTTTTTTTGGTGCCCCCACAGGCACTTTGGTGCCCTACGTGCAGTGCGTGATGAGCGTGTGCAGAACGACGGCATTGGCAGCAAATGTTGTACATGCTGGTTGTTGTGTATTTCTCTTTGAAATCTGAGTAAAATAGGTCGTTTCAGACATTGTTCAGATGAACATTGTACTTTGATTAAAACAATGATTGCAGAGGGGAAAACATGTAAAAGAAGTGCAGAAAATGATAGATTGCTCAGCTAAAATGAGCTCAAGTGCTTTAAATTGGCAACAGAACCAGAAAGACATGGAAAAAATGGAAAACCGCTATTCAAATGGATCAAAGAATAACTCAAATGGCGAAGACTCAACCAATGATCAGCTCCAGAGTGATCACAGAAGGTCTAAAGTTACCTGTGAGTACTGTAACAATCAGAAGACACCGATGTGAAGCCAACCTAAGGGCAAGACGCCCCAACAAAGTCCCATAGTGGAAAAAACGTGCTGAGGAGATCACAATTTCACAAAGAACACACTGACTGGCCTAAAGAGAAATGGTGCAACATGTTGTGGACTGATGAAATATAAATTGTTGTTTTTGGGGTCTAGGGGCTGCAGACAGTTTGTCAGATGACCCCCAAAAACTGATTTCAAGCCACAGGACACTGTGAAGACAGTGAAGCATGGTGTGGCAAGCATCAGGATATGGGGATGTTTCTCATAGTATGGTGTTGGGCCTATTTATTACATACCAGGGATCATGGAACAGTCCGAATGCATCAAAGTACCCGAAGAGTAAAAACCCTTGAAATGGATGCTTCAATAAGATAATGACCCCAAACACACCAGCAAGCGAGCAGGATCTTGGTTGCCTGACAAACAAGATTAGTGTTATGGAGCAGCTAGCCCAATCCCTGGACCTTAATCCAATCAAAAACTTGTGGGTGACATCAAAAATCCTGTTTCTGAGGTAAAACCAAGACATGCAGAGGAATTGTGGTCCAATCGTCTTGGGCTGGAATGCCTGTTCACAGTTGCCAGAAGTTGGTCGACTCCATGCTACACAGATGTGAAGCAGTTCTCAGAAACAGTGGTTGTACAACTAAATATTAGTTCAGTGATTCACAGGGAAGAAAGGTCTTCAAGCATTGTTTAGTTTATACTGTAAATGTTTGAGTTTGTAAAGAAAAATGCACACAGTATTATTTTTGAACAGCCGAACATTCCCTTTTCTTCACTTTCTCTAAAGTTATATCAAATTTAATAAATTTGTTCTTCATATTGTGTTTTGGAATAGAATATGTAGTGTTCCCAATGCATTTGCGTGTACGGAAATAAAAACCATTATAAGGATTTTGAGCATTATCTGACTCAACTGACACAACTACAGCCGATACAGTCACTCTCTTTTAATGTCTAAAAACAAAACAAACAGAAAAACAACCTGTTGAGTTTGATATTCAGTCTTCAAGCAATGATTTGGTAAAATGCCACAGCGAGAGATGATATATTTCTGATAAACATGTTTTGATACAATGAATTTTTGTCTTCATCTTTTTTTTTTTAACTCTTCTCTGCAGATTATGCTCATAATGTCAGTGTATCAGATTCACAGTTTGGGACCAATGGCTCAGATAGAGGTAGGCTTTCTTTTTCTTTTTATCTGAAAAGAAGTGACTATATGGTGTTTAAAATAAAACATGATTTATCACATAGGGAAATTTATGAAATCTAAAGGATTGTGTTGTCAGTCCAGAAAAAGATTATATCCTATACAGCAAAGCATACTCGTATTTCACACAGTTAACATGTGGATCAGTGTATTTTAATTTTACAACAGACCATCTAAGACCACAATTTCACAGCTTTTTAATTTGTTTTAACATGGTTGATATATTTTTGCCACAACAGAACATTGTTTTGATGCTTGAGCTGCTTATTTAATCTTGTATGTTTTTACTTGGTTGGCCAGGTATGATTTAAAGATTGGTATCAGTTGGTTTATTATTAGTAGTAGCAGTACACATGTACTGTGTGTTTCTAGTGTCCTTCATACTGTAAATATAAAAACAACAAATCCTTATGGGGAATGTAATGTTGGCGGTCAGCCAGAAGGAACACAGAGAGGCGCGCACTGTACGCTGCCACAAACAAATGCTGAAATGCCAGAAAATGTACCACAAAAGTAATGAATGATGTGAAGTAGTCCTGCCGCTGGTCTGCTTCTGGTGTGTCATCTGTGGATAGTACATCAGTTCCATGGCAGTGATGGATCCATTGTACATCTGGCACTTCTTGCATCTCATAGCCTTAGTAAGTTTTCAGACAGGTTGTGTAACTATTTTGTGGCCTGTAATCTAGCAATACTATGTCCTATTCCATATCATGAATCCCATATCTGTTTATCTGTGTAAGGTGATAAAATGTACATGTTGTGCTTCTGTGGCTTAATCAGATATTGGGGAAAAAAATATCTATATAATAATTTTTCGTTAAACTGTCAAGAGAGTAACACATTACTGACTTCTTCACCAGTCATCTGTCCATACCCACAAACTAAACCTGGGGGGAACTTCAACGTCAGTGTGTCCTACATTGATAGCAGTGCCAGCAATTCCTCAGATTTGGACTCTTTTCATTACTGGTGGAGCAAGACAAACACCATTCCACTCTACCTCATCATCCTGCTGCTGCCACTACTATGTTTCCGATCAGCTTCCTTCTTTGCAAGGTTCACCTTCTTCGGTAAGAAGACAGAACGGGAGTACAACAAAATGAAACTATGCAGGCTGATGTTGTGCATATAGAACAGACAGTACCTATAAAAAGTGCTTACTTTTTGGTTATAGTGTTAATCCACATTTTTTGATATTGTGACAGATATCACTGAACAGAAACGAAAACTTCAAATCTGATGGGGGAAAAAGAAATTAAAAGCCACAAGTCAGGGATATATTAAAACTGAAAATGTGGTGTTTATTTCTGATAGAGTGGGCCATACTGATTGATTTGAGGGTGGTTTTAAGTTGATACTCCATGAGCAGATCCAGCATGATTTGTGGTGCCCATTTTTGGTCTCTGGCAATGGTACTACACTACAAAAAATTTCATAAAAATCAATCAAAAATACATTATATCATGCTTACCATATTTTGACTTGTTTTATTTTGTTACCTGGGGCAGACCTTCATTTCTTTGTATTTGCAAGTATTTAGATCCTTGCTGGGTACACCTAGTAATTTGTTAGTTTTCCAGCTAGACTGACCCCTGTGGGCTCCCGGTCTAGTAAATACTTTAGCATTTTTTGGATAATGTTGCAGGTCTCTTGATTGCAGAAATGGATGCATATTAACTAGGGATGTGAATCATATAACAACTCATGATTCAATTAATTTCCGATTCTTGGGGTGACGATTCGATTCAGAATCAATTTTCGATTCAAAGAGCTCTGAGAAATAGTTATATTACTTAAAAAATGTTTGTTTAAGAAAATGCAGCTTTACAAGGTTAATCAAGTGATTCTAGATGTAAATTTACTCATCTGCTTTGCTCGTTCAGAGTTGGCTGGCAGTTTAGCGAAGCGCTGGTCAGTAGTCGGCAGATAATGCTGCTCCCCTCTTTTAGCTCCGGGTGATAGCGTAGCATGTGGGCTTGCAGATTTGAAGTGTTTCCTAAGTACTTGACTTTCATTTTGCACACTGCATAAGTCATGTCAAGCTCCTTCTTATGCAGCAAATAATAAAATCCAAAATGTGCAAAAACATTTGCCTTCAGCAAAGACGGTGCTGGCTGAATTAGCTTTTCATCCACCATGCTAAGCTGCAGCTCACGAATGTTTGAAGCACGCCGGACCCTCCCCTCGCGGGGACGCTGTAGTACGGAAGCCGTTGCCTGACAAACAGTACACGCAGCGAGTAAGCAAGAAAATGTTTTAAAAAATGCTTTTTAAAAATTGATTCTTGGACATTATGGATAGATTCAGTCGTAATAAATAAAAATCGCAATTCGGATGTGAATTGATTTCCCCTTTGCTGAGATAATCCATCCCACCTCACAGGTGTGCCATACCAAGATGCTGATTAGACACCATGATTAGTGCACAGGTGTGCCTTAGACTGTCCACAATAAAAGGCCACTCTGAAAGGTGCAGTTTTATCACACAGCACAATGCCACAGATGTCGCAAGATTTGAGGGAGCGTGCAATTGGCATGCTGACAGCAGGAATGTCAACCAGAGCTGTTGCTCGTGTATTGAATGTTCATTTCTCTACCATAAGCAGTCTCCAAAGGCATTTCAGAGAATTTGGCAGTACATCCAACCAGCCTCACAACCGCAGACCACGTGTAACCACACCAGCCCAGGACCTCCACATCCAGCATGTTCACCTCCAAGATTGTCTGAGATCAACCACTCGGACAGCTGCTGAAACAGTCGGTTTGCATAACCAAAGAATTTCTGCACAAATTGTCAGAAACCGTCTCAGGGAAGCTCATCTGCATGCTCGTCGTCCTCATCGGAGTCTCGACCTGACTCCAGTTCGTCGTCGTGACCGACTTGAGTGGGCAAATGCTCACATTCGCTGGCGTTTGGCATGGTGGAGAGGTGTTCTCTTCATGGATGAATCCCGGTTCACACTGTTCAGGGCAGATGGCAGACAGCGTGTGTGGCGTCGTGTGGGTGAGCGGTTTTCTGATGTCAATGTTGTGGATCGAGTGGCCCATGGTGGCGGTACGGTTATGGTATGGGCAGGCGTCTGTTATGGATGAAGAACACAGGTGCATTTTATTGATGGCATTTTGAATGCACAGAGATACCGTGACGAGATCCTGAGGCCCATTGTTGTGCCGTACATCCAAGAACATCACCTCATGTTGCAGCAGGATAATGCACGGCCCCATGTTGCAAGGATCTGTACACAATTCTTGGAAGCTGAAAATGTCCCAGTTCTTGCATGGCCGGCATACTCACCGGACATGTCACCCATTGAGCATGTTTGGGATGCTCTGGACCGGCGTATACGACAGTGTGTACCAGTTCCTGCAAATATCCAGCAACTTTGCACAGCCATTGAAGAGGAGTGGACCAACATTCCACAGGCCACAATTGACAACCTGATCAACTCTATGCGAAGGAGATGTGTTGCACTGCATGAGACAAATGGTGGTCACACCAGATACTGACTGGTATCCCCCCAAATAAAACAAAACTGCACCTTTCAGAGTGGCATTTTATTGTGGGCAGTCTAAGGCACACCCGTGCACTAATCATGGTGTCTAATCAGCATCTTGATATGGCACACCTGTGAGGTGGGATGGATTATCTCAACAAAGGAGAAGTGCTCACTATCACAGATTTAGACTGGTTTGTGAACAATATTTGAGGGAAATGGTGATATTGTGTATGTGGAAAAAGTTTTAGACCTTTGAGTTCATCTCATACAAAATGGGAGCAAAACCAAAAGTGTTGCGTTTATAAGTTGACCACACAATAAACACTTTTCAAATATCCCGTTAAGGTACATTTAGAACAGATAGTTTTATATATATATATATATATATATAAATATATATATAAATAAAACTATATATATATATATATATATATATATATATATATAAATAAAACTATATATACGTATATATAAGCAGTCCTCGTAATACAGTGAGGAAAATAAGTATTTGAACACCCTGCGATTTTTGCAAGTTCTCCCACTTAGAAATCATGGAGGGGTCTGAAATTTTCATCTTAGGTGCATGTGCACTGTGAGAGACATATTCTAAAAAAAAATCACAATGTATGATTTTTTTTTTTTTATTATTTATTTGTATGTTACTGCTGCAAATAAGTATTTGAACACCTGTGAAAATCAGTGTTAATATTTGGTACAGTAGCCGTTTGCAATTACAGAGGTCAAATGTTTCCTGTAGTTTTTCACCAGGTTTGCACACACTGCAGCAGGGATTTTGGTCCAGTCCTGTGTGTATGTGTGTATAATACTTTAACTATCCTTTTTGTTTTTGTCCAGGCACCATATCCGTGGTCTACCTGATAGTCCTGGTCTCCATTAAAACTGCTCGCCTTGGCTTCCACTTGGAGTTCCACTGGTTCCATGCACCCAAGTCCTTTGTTCCAGGTGAACTATGTGCATATAATTCTTCAGGTCTTTCACTTTATTGCTTTCCACAGTAACTTTAATTTTCAGTTGCCTCCTTAAAGTGCAATAATAAAAATTAAACATATTCTGTGGTTGATTTTACTCAAAACTCAATTATTTTATGTGTTTCTTCAACTTAGTGTTTCCCATAAATTGGAGAAATGAGGTATAATTATTAAAACTGAATAGTACCTGCAGGAGACTGAAAAATTGACCCTTAATCCCAATTTCCTATGAACTGAAAATCCAACAGTATGAACAGTTCATTGTATGAGTTCCAGTGACTCTCCCAGTTTACTGCTGTCAGTGTGCTTCTGGGTGCAGCACCTGGTTGTTGCACACAAACAGTTTCATTTATGGTTTCCTGCTGGGCTACATTGTAAAAGCCACAAGAACTAAAGAAGCACTGCTGTGACTTACCTGTCATGACACTTTCCAGTAGTGTCCAGAATGTTGTAAAGTCATTAAACCTTGAACAGGAGTTCTTTCAGTCTGGATGAAAAGCTCTCCTCCTCCATGCAACCAAAAGGCATGCTCAGCATTATTCAGAGAGGAAACAAACACCACTTTGTTACACCTCAGTAAAACCATGTAGAGCTTTCTTTTTGTCTTTATTTGACCACTTCATCCTGTTTTTCCTTCTTTCCCTGTAATGAGGGTGGATATGATAATATGCATACTTCTGAACATAAAATTATTCTGTGAGCTCTACAGTCAGGAATGTAAAGTGCCACAAATTGTGTAACATCACTTTTTTTTTTCTCTTTCTGTCATTCCCAGAGTTCCGACTGCTCTTCCCTCAGCTGACCGGTGTTCTCACTCTGGCTTTCTTCATTCACAACTGCGTCATCACATTAATGAAGAACAATAAGCATCAAGAGAACAATGTGAGCCTTGTGCACCCCGACATATATTCACCCTGCACAGCAACCAGACACTTTATTAAGTCTGAAGTAGCAATGTGTCATACCAATAGAAATTCCCAATCGAGATAAAAAAAACACATTAAGATACAATTGTGTTAGTGTGCATAATAACAAACACAAAAACACATTTCTTGAGCAGAGAATAGATTTTGGTTGCTCAGAGACGTATGCAGATCCAGAAGAATAATGTCTTCACTGTATGAACTGACAAAATTATTTACAGTGCATCCAGAAAGTATTCACAGAGCTTCACCTTTTCCACATTTTACGTTACACCCTTATTACAAAATGAATGAAATTTATTTTTTTCCTCAAAATTTTACACACGGGTGATTCTTTAACTACGGGGACTATTGGCCTTGTAAATGTAATTTCCACCACACCATTGCCTTACAATATAAAGCGCCTTGGGGCAACTGTTTGTTGTGATTTGGCGCTATATAAATGTGCTCTCATGTCACTGTTTATCTCCATAGAAACTACCCAAACAATCTTTCATACAAACTGTTTAAAGGGACATTACAGTGTTGTGGTGGAAATTACGGCAATAGTGTGGGACAACTACATTTTGTTTAAAAAAAATCACAACAGTTGTATGACATTGAATACCCCAATTATGTTTTGATTATTTTACTGATATTTTATTCAGAGATATTTTAAAACATTAGAAAAAACGTTTCTTTATCATTCATTTTTATCATTGAAGATCATACGTCTGGGTGTGGGACAAGCACAAAACGGCAATATTTGCATATAATGATGCTGAAAAAAGGTGAAAAAGTCATCATAGACTACTAGAACAAATTTCTTAACACACTTTCATTGTAAAGATAACTATAAAAGTGTGAAATTTCCCCTTTTTTCTGTTTTTCATACAATATGATCAAAGGACATAATAAGTGCCCGTAGTCTAAGAATCACCCACACATGCCCCATAATGCCAAACTGAAATGAGGCTTTTTTTTTTTTAAGATTTTTGCAAATTTATTAAAAATAAAAATACTAGGAAATTACATCCTGTTTTCACTGACCATCCTTGAGATGTTTCCATGGCTTAATGGGAGTCCAGCTGGGATACATTCATTTGATTGGACATGATTTGGAAAGACACACACCTGTCTACATATAAGGTCCCACAGTTGACAGCATGTCAGAGCACAAACCAAGCATGAAGTCACAGGAATTGTCTTTAGACCTTTAGAATTGTCTCAAGGCACAAATCTGGGGAATGGTAAAGAAACATTTCTGCTGCTTTGAAGGTCCCAATGAGCACAGTGGCCTCCATCATCCATAAATGGAAGAAGATTGGATCCACCAGGACTCTTCCTAGAGCTGGCCGCACATCTAAACTGAACGATTGGTGGAGAAGGGCCTTAGTCAGGGAGGTGACCAAGAACCCGATGGTCACTGTGTCAGAGCTTCAGCATTCCTCTGTGGAGAGAGGAGAACTTTCCAGAAGGTCAACCATTTCTGCAGCAATCCACCAATCAGACCTGTATGGTAGAGTGGCCAGATGGAAACCATTCCTTAGTAAAAGGCACATGCCAGCCCACTTGGAGTGTGCCGAAAGACACCTGGAAGACTCTCAGACCATGAGAAACAAACTTCTCTGGTCTGAGACAAAGATTGAGCATTTTGGCGTGAATGCCAGGTGTCATGTTTGGAGGAAACCAGGCACCATCCCTACAGTGAAGCATGGTGGTGGCAGCATCATGCTGTGGGGATGTTTTTCAGTGGCAGGAACTGGGAGACGAGTCAGGATTGAGGGAAAGATGAATGCAGCAATGTACAGAGACATCCTGAATGAAAACCTGCTCCAGAGTGCTCTTGACCTCAGACTGGTTTCCCCATCTTTCAGCAGGACAATGACCCTAAGCACATAGCCAAGATATCAAAGGAGTGGCTTCAGGACAACTCTGTGAATGTCCTTGAGTGGCCCAGCCAGAGCCCAGATCTGAAGCTGATTGAACATCTCTGGAGAGATCTGAAAATGACTGTGCACCGATGCTACCCAGCCAACCTGATGGACTGCAAAGAGGAATGGACAAACTGCCCAAAGATAGGTGTGCCAAGCTTGTGGCATCATATTCAAGAAGACCTGAGGCTAAAATTGCTGCCAAACATGCATCAACAAAGTATTGAGCAAAGGGTGTGAATACATATGTAGATGTGATTATATTTTGTTTATTTTGAATACATTTACAACAATTTCAGAAACATTTTTTTCATATTGTCATTATGGGGTCTTGTGAGTAGAAGTTTGAGAGGAAAAAAAAAGAATTTACTCCATTTTGGAATAAGGCTGCAACATAAAATGTGGAAAAAGTGAAGCACTGTGAATATTTTCTGGATGTACTGTATCTCATACCCATGAATAAGATAAATTCCAAAAACTGTGGGAACGGATTATATATTGGTTATATACCATTTATTCTGTTTCTTCTTCCTCCTCACAGCCCCTCTGGGGCTCTTTGGATTTGGTAAGAAGACCTTCAAGTGTGCACCTTGGAATTCTGGTAGACATTGGCCACATGAGTGTAATGAACAGTACTTTTTCCATGTCATTTATATTGTTTTCTTCAAACATCCCATGAAATCCTGTGTGAAGTTGTACCTCATAGGGTGTCTGTGTCCTGTTGTGCTATCCCACTGAGGTTGAGATCTTTGCTGTTGTTCTCTGAAGTGATGAAGTGAGTTATCAGTGGTGGTCGCAGTTTATTAGCCTCAAAGGACGTGCAAGTTTACAGGTAAATCTTTCTTTCTGATCAGGTGCGTGACCTGTCTGTGGCTTATCTTCTTGTCGGTCTAACGTATCTGTATGTGGGAGTGTTGGTCTTTGCTGCCTTTCCCACACCTCCCCTGTTTAAAGACTGCATCCAGCCGGTAAGATGGCCTTTTTTTCATGTGTTGTATCTTCATTGTTTTATTGTGTTCCTCAGGTGAGTGGATATTTTGGATTCACTGCTTTTACACTCCTTCAGTCTGGTTTGGGGTAGTGTAGGACTCACCCTGTCTGCTCATCTGTCTGTCCGTGAGACTTGTAAGAGTCACTCCTCCTAAACCAGTGTTTGGATCTCAGTGAAACTTCAGACTTTGGGAGCACACTATGTGAAGATGTCAAAAGAAATTTGTGAGCACAAATCAGCTATAACAGCAGAGCAGAAAAGGACATATTTTGACCTTTTAACATGAGGAAGTTGATGTGACAAACATTCTTCATGAAACAAGCATCCAGTTTAAAAAATGGTAATTGCATTTTTATTGTCAGTCACACTGTTTTGACTACAGTGGGACAGTGCAGTGTGATTTATTTATTTAGAATGCAGTTTTGTGTGCTTACATGATTGCACCAGGTTATATCAGGGTTTCAGTTGGAATTCAGTTTGTGCAGATGTAGTTTGTTAATCCCTTGTTAAGACTCCCTCAGGGAAATTGAGGTTCCAGCAGCATTGTATAGCAGCACACAGTATCAAAAGTGAAAGTAAAAAAGAAAAAACAGTTTGAAGTATAAATACACTATGAATACTAGACATACTGATCCGTACTGGTTTACTGGCTACTACTGTTCCTCTCATTCCTGACCTCTGTCTTCCTGTTACTCCTCCACCCCCTGGAAAAAAAGAACATCAGGAGAACGGCTTCACTACACTCACAGCTTGCTTCTTCCCCCTGTAGAACTTTTTGGATAACTTTCCAAGCACTGACGTGATGGTTTTTGTGGCTCGGGCTTGCCTCCTCTTCCAGATGGTCACAGTCTACCCACTGCTCGGATACCTGGTACGGGTCCAGGTGATGGGTCAGATCTTTGGCAACCCTTACCCCAGGTAAGACCTTCTGCATCACTCAACAACATTTTGGTTTTAAGTTATTCTGAAGGCATGTAAAATCTGGAGCTGTTAGACTGACCTGCCGTTTCATTACCACTTAAATCAGTCTGACATTATTTGTGTCTCATGTCACGGCTGCTGTACAGATGACCTGCCACCGTGGATCTTGAAAGTGTTTTCAGAGAAAATCCAACATTATGACATTATTTCTTCTAATCCACATAGTTTAGCTTTTGAATGACATAACATAAAACAACATTTCAGTGACGTGTCAGTGCTGTCATAAAAAAAAAGTGACACACTCCTCTGCAAGGTGAGCACAGAAGAAATGCGTGATAAATACTGAATCCTTTTTGGGGTAATTATTTTTGTTTGTGCTGAGTAAAGTGTTCTGCTGCCTTCATACGGCAGAGGTCGAAGTGTTGCATTCATCCTCTGTCTTGTATATGACAAGGGTGGAACCCTATGGCTCGTTCAGTCACCTTTGGTCAAATGTTGGCCTTTTCACATATACACACATCGTGTCAGTTGTAAAGTGTCACCAGGGTAGTTCATGTATGAGGGTTGGCTGAAAGGTTCTGCCTCTTACACAATTATTTCAATAACAAGCCAGATACTCACATGAATCATGTATCTACTTAAAGCTTGGAATGTTCTCTATCAGTCAGTCTCATTACTTTTCCATGTAGCCCCCCTCCCTTTCCAAACAGCTACGCCGGACACATTTTTGCATTCCTTCAGGTGCTTACACATTTGTATCATTAATGTAACGATGTCCCTTCCGGTGTTCTTTCACATTGGAAAAGCTGTGTGGCGTGTGTGGTAAGAGCTTGTAAAATTTTATCCCCTCGCGTGTGGACTAGCGTTCTTAAGCTGAAGAATTGTCTTTTCCTGGGCGAACCTACTTGAATCCTGTTTTTGAGAAGTGCCGACATATCAGTGAGAGTTGGCAGTGCTATAAGGACTACACCATCACGCCCCCACTTGATGCTGTCCATGGAGCGCCCATTACTAGGCCTGTCAGGATAATTACTATATTGACTTAACGTTCAACATATAAAGATGAACACTATAATTTTGCTTGCCTCGATATATTGCCCTTTAAGGGACTTTTTCACACCGTGACGATTTAATCGGCGTATGCCAGTGTACAACCCCAATTCTAGTGAAGTTGGGACGTTGTGTAAAATGTAAATAAAAACAATACAATGATTTGCAAATCCACCTTCATCTTATATTCAATTGAATACACCACAAAGACAAGATATTTAATGTTCAAACTGATAAACTTTATTGTTTTTGTCCAAATATTTGCTCATTTTGAAATGGATGCCTGCAACACATTTCAAAAAAGCTGGGACAGTGGTATGTTTACCACTGTGTTACATCACCTTTCCTTCTAACAACACTCAATAAGTGTTTGGGAACTGAGGACACTAATTGTTGAAGCTTTGTAGGTGGAATTCTTTCCCATTCTTGCTTGATGTACGACTTCAGTTGTTCAACAGTCCAGGGTCTCCATTGTTGTATTTTGCGCTTCATAATGCGCCACACATTTTCAATGGGCGACAGGTCTGGACTGCAGGCAGGTCAGTCTAGTACCCGCACTCTTTTACTATGAAGCCACGCTGTTGTAACACGTGCAGAATGTGGCTTGGCATTGTCTTGCTGAAATAAGCAGGGACGTCCCTGAAAAAGACGTTGCTTGGATGGCAGCATGTGTTGCTCCAAAACCTGGATGTACCTTTCAGCATTGATGGTGCCATCACAGATGTGTAAGTTGCCCATGCCATGGGCGCTAACACACCCCCATACCATCACAGATGCTGGCTTTTGAACTTTGCGCTGGTAACAATCTAGATGATCTTTTACCTCTTTTGTCCGGAAGACACGACGTCCATGATTTCCAACAATAATTTGAAATGTGGACTCATCAGACCACAGCACACTGTTCCACTTTGTGTCTGTCCATTTCAAATGAGCTCGGGCCCAGAGAAGGCAGCAGCGTTTCTGGATGATGTTGATGTATGGTTTTCACTTGGCATGGTAGAGTTTTAACTTGCACTTGTAGATGTAGCGACGAACTGTGTTAACTGACAATGGTTTTCTGAAGTGTTCCTGAGTCCACGTGGTAAGATCCTTTACACAATGATGTCTGTTTTTAATGCAGTGCCGCCTGAGGGATCGAAGGTCACGGGCATTCAATGTTGGTTTTCGGCCTTGCTGCTTATGTGTAGAAAGTTCTCCAGATTCTCTGAATCTTCTGATTATATTATGGACTGTAGATGATGGAATTCCTAAATTCCTTGCAATTGAACGTTGAGAAACATTGTTTTTAAACTGTTGAACTATTTTTTTCACGCAGTTGTTCACAAGTGGTGATCCTCACCCCATCTTTGCTTGTGAAGGCTGAGCCTTTTGGGGATGGTTCTTTTATACCCAATCATGACACTCACCTGTTTCCAAACAGGTGTTCTTTGAGCATTCATCAACTTTCCCAGTCTTTTGTTGCCCCGTCCCAACTTTTTTGAAATGTGTTGCAGGCATCCATTTCAAAATGAGCAAATATTTGCACAAAAACAATAAAAATTTATCAGTTTGAACATTAAATATCTTGTCTTTGTGGTGTATTCAATTGAATATAGGTTGAAGAGGATTTGCAAATCATTGTATTCTGTTTTTATTTACATTTTACGCAATGTCCCAACTTCACTGGAATTGGGGTTGTATATGAATTAGTATTAGATTGCAAAGATGGGGATGTTTGCCGAATAGCGATGCTGCCTACCATGATTTTAAATGTACATTGTGAGGTTGTATGCAATGTTGTCATTTGCTCAAAATCAAAGAACTTAATGCCAAAATACTGAAGGCTGTCTGGTTTGACACATCCAAAAAGAAAAAAGAAAGTGAATTCATTCCAAAAAGAAAAAAGAAAGTGAATTCATTCACTGTAGATGAAAAGTAATGTAATGAAATTCAAAAACATAATGAAAAATGAAATTTTACATTTATACCTTGTCTCTTGGTGCCTGATGCAGCTCTTTGCTGTTCCCTAGAGTATGTAAGTTTTGAACACTGCACCAATGCTGTGGCCATTCAGTACTAGGGTTATTCTTAGACTACGGGCACTTATTATGTCCTTTGATCATATTGTATGAAAAACAGAAAAAAGGAGAAATTTCACACTTTTATAGTTATCTTTACAATGAAAGTGTGTTAAGAAATTTGTTCTAGTAGTCTATGATGACTTTCACCTTTTTTCAGCATCATTATATGCAAATATTACCATTTTGTGCTTGTCCCACACCCAGACGTATGATCTTCAATGATAAAAATGAATGGTAAAGAAATGTTTTTTCTAATGTTTTAAAATATCTCTGAATAAAATAGTAAAATAATCAAAACATAATTGGGGTATTCAATGTCATACGACTGTAGTGATTTTTTTTTTAAACAAAATGTAGTTGTCCCACACTATTGCCGTAATTTCCACCATTCCACATTATTTATGATCTATGTATAACATGCAGGGGCACTGCCAGGGATTTTTGACCCCATGAAAAGAAATCTTACTGGGCCATGCCCCATATTATCTTCTCAAAATTATAATTGTTTAGGGGCCTCTCTGAGCCCCTGTCAATCATGGGCCCCCAGAATCCTTTTCTGTATTCTTCCCCTTTTTGGCACCCCTGACAACATCAAATGACATGAAATATAAGACAAGATAATGAAATATGAAACTTGCATCGTATTTGTACTTGAATTGCATAAGTTATGGCTGTTACAATAGATTAAAAAAAATCACAGCTCTTGAATCATTGTATTTTATTTCACTTTGCACAAGGTCCATTGAGAAGGGCCCATCATATTGAGAAAATTTTGTTAGCCCACAGCACCTTTTTTTTTTGAAATATGAATCACTGATTTAGGATGAACGACATATATAATAATCCTGATGTTATCATTTATCACATTTTTTCGGAGGCAATATATCGTCCGACACAATTTATCACATCAGGCCTACACACTTTTGGAAGGATTTTTGTCCTTCCATCCTTCAAAGTCCTTACCCCACATCCTGACTGTACAGACCACATTCATTTGTCAGTGAAGGTCTACAGGTGCACAACCCTCTCACCAGAGGAATTCAATTACATCATGTTTCAAATGCACATCTATATACATCGCTATGTTTTTGCCAACTGCATATGTTAAATCAAAGGTGATTCTGCACTTGCATGAAATTGTAGGCAAAAACTGTTTGGTGTATTGATAGTCAATAAGTAAAGGATTATTCTTGTACCAGTTTTACTTCAATATCTTGCTTGTTATTGAATAATCACTTTGTTGGCAGAACTTTTCAGTCGACCCTCATATATGTTCACTAATCATGTCCTGAAGAAGATTTTATTTCCACTCGTATTTCAAAACTAAATGCCCAGTCATATGGCACACGGTGATCGCTGAACGAAGGAAAAAAAAGTGACAAACCCACAAATCGTCGAGAAAAAGTGGACGAATGAGCCGGCACTTCTCCCATCACCGAAAAGCCTGTGGGTGCAGAGTGCAGAAAAGACCTAAGAAACTAAGAAAAAAAAAACAACAAAAAAAATGAAATGAATGGTGACCTTGATGCTTTGGAGCTGCAGGATCTGGTTCTCTTGATAACAGGTCTGTCTTCACTACAACAATGTGTGCACGCACATGCACGTTGCTGCCAGAGACATCTGCAACATGCATAAATAAAGTAGTTGATCAAACGTTCTTGCTGCTCTTGTTCCTGTATTAAAATGTTGTTTTTTTTTTTTGTCCCACACATGGACGAGTCACGTTCAGCTCGTCGGATCTTTAGTTATTGATCTGTTCAGATATTGTCAATGTTCGTGCAAGATGTTGAACTTGGGAGGTTGGACGAAGTTGGACAACAATCGAATGGAACACTGAGGGTACGGGAACTTTGCAAACAATGAGGAACCATCAAGACAGAAAGCAACACGGAATATGGACGAATTAAAGTTCCCGTCAGGATTCGTTCACATTTTTCAATTGTTATTTTTAATTCAATAATAATAATAATAATTTCTTTGTAAATGTACTGGCCAGTAGAATACCACACAAACACAGTTGCAAATGATGATGCAATATTAAAATGATTATTACTCTTTAAGTCACAGTGTTCTTAAAATAGTTTTGAGGTCCTGTGAGTTGTACTCTGGTGTGACTTATACACCAAAAAAATCACACATAAATACAACCTAATTTTCACATCATTAAAGTTGAAATTCATCACATATTTCATTTATTTATTTACATTTATCAGGTTTTTATCATTTTTCTACTTTTATGATGCATTAAATGTTCCTAAAATATTTGCACAGTACTGTTATCCTGTAATGCGATAACTAAGCATAACGGATGCTACAAACTGTTTCTGTACGAATTCAAATTGACTTTGTCAACATTATTGCTGTTTTTGCACTATAAATAAATAAATAAGTACATATATATATATATATATATATATATACACATACATACAGTAGTGTTCAGAATAATAGTAGTGCTGTGTGACTAAAAAGATTAATCCAGGTTTTGAGTATATTTCTTACTGTTACATGCGAAACAAGGTACCAGTAGATTCAGTAGATCCTCACAAATCCAACAAGACCAAGCATTCATGATATGCACACTCTTAAGGCTACGAAATTGGGCTATTAGTAAAAAAAAAAAAAAGTAGAACAGGGGGTGTTCACAATAATAGTGTGGCATTCAGTCAGTGAGTTTGTCAATTTTGTAGAACAAACAGGTGTGAATCAGGTGTCCCCTATTTAACGATTAAGCCAGCACCTGTTGAACATGCTTTTCTCTTTGAAAGCCTGAGGAAAATGGGATGTTCAAGACATTGTTCAGAAGAACAGCGTAGTTTGATTAAAAAGTTGATTGGAGAGGGGAAAACCTATATGCAGGTGCAAAAAATTATAGGCTGTTCATCTACAATGATCTCCAATGCTTTAAAATGGACAGAAAAACAGAGATGCGTGGAAGAAAACGGAAAACAACCATCAAAATGGATAGAAGAATAACCAGAATGGCAAAGGCTCACCCATTGATCAGCTCCAGGATGATCAAAGACAGCCTGGAGTTACCTGTAAGTGCTGTGACAGTTAGAAGAAGCCTGTGTGAAGCTAATTTATTTACAAGAATCCCCTGCAAAGTCCCGCTGTTAAATAAAAGATGTGCAGAAGAGGTTACAATTTGCCAAAGAACACATCAACTGGCCTAAAGAGAAATGGAGGAATATTTTGTGGACTGATGAGAGTAAAATTGTTCTTTTTGGGTCCAAGGGCCGCAGACAGTTTGTGAGACGACCCCCAAACTCTGAATTCAAGCCACAGTTCACAGTGAAGACAGTGAAGCATGGTGGTGCAAGCATCATGATATGGGCATGTTTCTCCTACTATGGTGTTGGGCCTATATATCGCATACCAGGTATCATGGATCAGTTTGGATATGTCAGAATACTTGAAGAGGTCATGTTGCCTTATGCTGAAGAGGACATGCCCTTGAAATGGGTGTTTCAACAAGACAATGACCCCAAGCACACTAGTAAACGAGCAAAATCTTGGTTCCAAACCAACAAAATTAATGCCTCGCAGATGTGAAGAAATCATGAAAAACTGTGGTTATACAACTAAATACTAGTTTAGTGATTCACAGGATTGATAAAAAAGCAGTTTGAACATAATAGTTTTGAGTTTGTAGTGTCAACAGCAGATACTACTATTATTGTGAACACCCCCTTTTCTACTTTTTTTTTTTTTTACTAATAGCCCAATTTCATAGCCTTAAGAGTGTGCATATCATGAATGCTTGGTCTTGTTGGATTTGTGAGAATCTACTGAATCTACTGGTACCTTGTTTCCCATGTAACAATAATAAATATACTCAAAACCTGGATTAATCTTTTTAGTCACATAGCACTACTATTATTCTGAACACTACTGTATATATACCAGACAAAGTGGTTTACTTTTCAATATGATTGGCAGATTTTTGCATTTTGACTCCTGTGTAGTCCTTAGATGACTGCAGAGTTTCTTTATAACCACTGACTCAGTAAGTGATTTCACTGATTAACGATATAGGGTCACCCAAACTTCACTAAACTGACATAATTTAGTTTCTACTGAAATCCAAGCATTATAATGTTGGATTATTTTAGAAACGTCTTGCAAAATTATATCTTATTTTAATAAAGAAAATATGTTTATCTGGGAGAATGATTGATGATTTCTTTTTAATGCCGTCTGCAAGAGGACGTGCGCGTTGGCCTGCATGACCCTTAGGAAAAACCGGAAGTTACCTTTAACCTTGGGTGATGTGCACACATGTAGCGTGCACGCTGACATCTGTGAGATGTCTTGTAAATCCCTTTAAAGGTGTTATCAGGTTACAAAAACAGTGTTTTTAGAAGTGTTCATTTCTCACTAGCTTTTACATATGAGAAAAGTTACACAGAAATGCTGCAGTTTTGGAGTGTTTTCTGCCATGTTGGATGAGCAGGCAGAGGCATTACAGTGCCTCTCTACTCTGGCTGTCACAGTGTCCTTACCAGAATCCCTTGTGCAAGTCGGAACTCCCCACATGATTTATGATGCCACTGTTATAGACTGTATTGGTTGCTAGTTCAACGCCATCTGTTTTTTTGAAAATTTAGCCTTCAGGGAAGGTTTTTATAATTTTTCTCTAGACAAATGAAAGAAGGCATGTGGCTCTGTGTCTAAGCTGTACATTATTGTGGAGGAACAATGACCTCTGCTGGCAGTGAAATGCAGAGGGATGCAACCCAACATGTTATGATGCCGCTCAAAGGAACCACCATTAATTTTTCTGTTTCTGTGCTATCACAAGACAAAATGAGAAGTGAGAAATGCCTCTAGTGCACTTTTACATTCACAGTTTTTGTTAAATTTTAATAGCAAATGTTTTTATGTTGTCTCTATAGTTTCTTCCACATTCTTGCACTGAACATCTTTGTTGTTGGAGCTGGTGTGCTGATGGCCACGTTTTATCCCAATATTGGATCCATTATACGGTATGTTGACACTTTAATTATATAGTTGCCAATCATTCAATGACCTGGTTAATTTTTACTTTACCTCAGCTATTATTATTATTTATGTTTGTCTGTTTTACAGTTTTCTAATAATCCAGAAATTTATTTGATTAATCATCACTTCTAATCAAAGTAATCAGAAACCACAGCATTTTTATTAAGGTTTATATTAAGGTGTTACAGCAGGTTGTTGGTCACATCAAGAATAGCATTAGGTTATAAAACCTGAACAGAAAACATACAGAAATCAAATCAATTTTATTTATATAGCGCCAAATCACAACAAACAGTTGCTCCAAGGCGCTTGATATTGTAAGGCAAAAGCCATACAATAATTACAGAAAAACCCCAACGGTCAAAACGACCCCCTGTGAGCAAGCACTTGGCAACAGTGGGAAGGAAAAACTCCCTTTTAACAGGAAGAAACCTCCAGCAGAACCAGGCCCAGGGAGGGGCAGAGAGAATCAGGAAAAAGACATGCTGTGGAAGAAGTGTGACAAGATGAGAGAGAGAATTATTGCTAATTTATTTAACATATTGTTTGTGTTACAGATATTTTAAGGTCATAACGCTGTTCCCTGTGGTGTATTCTGACAGCAGCTTTGTGTCACTCACAGGTTCTCTGGTGCCACCTGTGGCCTGGCCTTGGTTTTCGTCTTTCCTGCCTTAGTCCACATGATCTCATTGAAAAGACAGGGGGCGCTATGTTGGCCATCGGCACTCTTTCACTCTTTCCTGATCATGTTAGGTGTGGTCAACCTGATGGCTCAGTTTTTCATGTAAAGAGCATATGGACCTGTATGCAGTCCACACAACAAAGTGGAAGATGTGCTGAAATAATACACGTCAACCATATGAGAATTTTTTTAATGAAATCATCGGTGTACAGGTCTGGGCACAAATATTTACATCACAGTACTTTTTAGAGCTTGACCAATATGATACTGATATTATGGAGTAAAAAGTTACAATACTGAATTTCAGCTGATATGAACATTAAAATGGCAGTGATTACAACATTTTCTGGTCAAACCCTTATGTCAAAGAAATGTAATTGAAGCTTGATGTTTTACAGTTTAAACATGAACTTTATTATTAATATCTATAAATATAACAACCAGCCAATCTAAGTTGCACTGCTGTTGCACTACTTTCACTTAGACGGGTAGTCGCTGTGTGGCATTACTCAGTATTTGCATAAAATAGGCTTTGTCTAATTTGGCCCCACCTAGCTGGCAGCATAGAGACCATTTGTTTCTGATCTGATAAAAAATAAATGACACATGGTCACTTTGCCTTTGTCCCTTCTAGCTATTGTGACCAAGGGGTGAGGGGGTCCTAGCTGTCCTTGACAGTATTGTAAGGAACACTGTCTGAGCACCCTATGATAGCCAAAGTATGTAATGACACTGTTTCTAACAGCCAAGGTGTTTTTTTGTATTGTTTATTCTGTAAAATAAGTTTCCATAGCAGCAACAATAACAGTTACCGATATGGTCACAAATGTGGCCACCAGGTGGTGGTTTGGCTGTTATATTTTTGACTGTTATAGTATTTACCATTACACATACTTAGGGTTTATCGTAAACTGGGGAACTGGGAAAAAAAAATTAAAATGCTAGTTTCATGATGAAAGCTGAATTTCTAACTGTAATTAGATCAAAAAGTAGACCACTGCTCCACAAATAATATAATGCAGGATTTTCTAAAAATCCTGAGCAGAGTCGATATGTGCATTTGTAATGCCACAGAATTATGAATAAATTGACACAATTAAGAAATAGGAGGAATCTTACACTTGCAGTTGTTGAGAAGTGATAGGAGTTACTGGATTGAACCACTCAATCTTCTCTGCACTACGGCATGTTTTTCTGTACCAAACAGTGCAATTATATTAAAAAAAAAAAAAAAAGCAACAAAACCTGATGAACAGCACACATTTCTGAAATGAACAGATGAGTGTAGAATTCAGCAGCACTGAAATGTGTGTTGTTTGGATGGGTAAAAGCCTGATGAGATAAAAGGGTCAAGAAGCCTGAACAGTGCCTGGTCACCTCAACATACAACAGGATTTTCTATTATGTTTACAGTGTGGAACGTTTTATTCCTTTTGGTGTAGATGAGCACGTGCAATAAGACTTTTACGTATCACTCACTCGACCTCGTATGCGCACATTGAGTGCACAGGGCTTTGCAGCAGTGTACGTGTCGTGTTGCAGGGTAACTCAAGGGTTTCGCTGGCGTTTTGTGGCATAGTGGCGTCAACGTGGTGGTGCCTTCCGTAGCACTGTACGGTCCGTACGTTACATTGATGGCTCTGGTTCTTGGACGTGTTCTTCACACCACTCTGTGTAGTGTGTCATGTGACACAGTGTGCACTCTTGGCTGACTCTGTTAAACCCTGTCGGCTGTTTATTATCTTACAGACGATCTTCTGCTTTGTTGCTGTTAGATTTTTTTTTTTTTTTTTGAACATTGAAGGGAAATCTTGGAATTGACTCAGTAGCACCTTTTTTCATATCTTTTTATTTTGAATGTAATTGTCTTTTTGAACACTAGTAAAAAGTGAGAAATTCTGCAAAACATAATTTGGGCATATTATCTGAACATTGAGATTGTTGGGAATCTGGATTATTTATTCAGTTCTTCATGCAAACATTTTTGCACAGTTTGTGGAACATTAAACTGAATTTGGACGAAGCTAAAATAGTCACCATCACAAAGCAAAAACATCATTGAGTTGGAAACTAATGCCGTGTTCATATAAAATTTACTGCATATTAGAAATGAGTGTTTGTGAAGTGGGTAATCGTCCATCGAGATGGTCGCACATTTAATAATCCACAGCCTCCAGTCCAGCGAGAATCACTTTTCTGTCCTTATTGTAGCAGTTTAAAATGTCTGTTTGGTAATGATTTTACAACCCCTGGCAAAAAGTATGGAATCACCGGCCTCGGAGGATGTTCATTCAGTTTTTTAATTTTGTAGAAAAAAAGCAGATCACAGACATGACACAAAACTAAAGTCATTTCAAATGGCAACTTTCTGGCTTTAAGAAACACTATAAGAAATCAAGAAAAAAAGATTGTGGCAGTCAGTAACGGTTACTTTTTTAGACCAAGCAGAGGGAAAAAATATGGAAACACTCAATTCTGAGGAAAAAAATTATGGAATCACCCTGTAAATTTTCATCCCCAAAACTAACACCTGCATCATATCAGATCTGCTCGTTAGTCTGCATCTAAAAAGGAGTGATCACACCTTGGAGAGTTGTTGCACCAAGTGGACTGACATGAATCATGGCTCCAACACGAGAGATGTCAATTGAAACAAAGGAGAGGATTATCAAACTCTTAAAAGAGGGTAAATGATCACGCAATGTTGCAAAAGATGTTGGTTGTTCACAGTCAGCTGTGTCTAAACTCTGGACCAAAGAAGACATCAAAGCGTCAAGACAGAAAACTTAAAGCAATATGTCTCAAAAATCGAAAAATGCACAACAAAACAAATGAGGAACGAATGGGAGGAAACTGGAGTCAACGTCTGTGACCGAACTGTAAGAAACCGCCTAAAGGAAATGAGATTTACATACAGAAAAGCTAAACGAAAGGCATTATTAACACCTAAACAGAAAAAAAACAAGGTTACAATGGGCTAAGGAAAAGCAATCGTGGACTGTGGATGACTGGATGAAAGTCATATTCAGTGATGAATCTCGAATCTGCATTGGGCAAGGTGATGATGCTGGAACTTTTGTTTGGTGCCGTTCCAATGAGATTTATAAAGATGACTGCCTGAAGAGAACATGTAAATTTCCACAGTCATTGATGATATGGGGCTGCATGTCAGGTAAAGGCACTGGGGAGATGGCTGTCATTACATCATCAATAAATGCACAAGTTTACGTTGATATTTTGGACAATTGAAAGGATGTTTGGGGATGATGAAATCATTTTTCAAGATGATAATGCATCTTGCCATAGAGCAAAAACTGAAAACATTCCTTGCAAAAAGACACATAGGGTCAATGTCAACGAGCAGATCTGATATGATGCAGGTGTTAGTTTGGGGGATGAAAATTTACAGGGTGATTCCATAATTTATTCCTCAGAATTGAGTGATTCCATATTTTTGTTCCTCTGCTTGGTCTAAAAAAGTAACCGTTACTGACTGTCACAATCTTTTTTTTCTTGATTTCTTATAGTGTTTCTTAAAGCCAGAAAGTTGCCATTTGAAATTACTTTAGTTTTGTGTCATGTCTGTGATCTGCTTTTTTTTCTACAAAATTAAACAACTGAATGAACATCATCCGAGGCCGGTGATTCCGTAATTTTTCCCAGGGGTTGTATATAGACATTTGAATGATCGCTGCTTTCTAAAAGGATCGTTTTGGGTGGTGGGCAGCATCATAAAGAATCACTGTGACTAGGTTTGTGTTTGAGTACAGATTAGTTTTAGGATTCAGGCCTGGGAACCTGTTCACCAATGCTGCTGAGATTTACATATTTTACACAGAATCAAACTTCAGATTATCTTGTTTTCTTATATCGGAATGCTATATGATATAATGATGGTACAGAGTACTGGAAATATAAGCTTTTACTGGGCATACCACAGTAACCTCTTGAGGATACCAGCAAATCACTTTATTGAGTTTTGTAATTATCTTTTAACACAGTTAATATGCATTTTTTTTTTAACTGAGCATTGATTGCCATGTTTGATTTGTAACAGGAAAAAATGTAATTTTCAACCGATTAAAGTGTAACCAAAGGGAATATGTGTATAAAAATGAAAAGATTTCACTGCAAACAATGTATTTGTGTGGTCATTTTCTAAATTTTTCTGGCACATATTTCCATCAGTATGTCACAATATGATGCTCAATATGACCTTAAATTATTGTCTTTGACCCTTAATTACTGGGTGTTTACATCCAGACCATATCAAAAATCCACTGCTGTAATTAGGCGTCATTTACTTTCAATATGGAACAGCACAGATGTGTGGCAGAAGACGTCAAAAGCAAAGCAGTTTTGACTGACGTTTGATTCATAAACTAAAGTAATTCTGCACAGTTTATCAACATTAACATCGACTGTCATTTTTATCAAGTGGAAAATATCGCACTTATTAGTTTTAAAGTAATGTGCTAATTCTGAAGATTTGACCATTAGCACATACAGATGCCAAAAGACATTATGGGAAAATGAGCCTCCTCTCATCACTGGTAAGGATGTAAGGATTAAACAAAGAGAAGCCGTGCATTATAGAGGGTTTTCATGTGACGTTTCGGTCACATCATTTTGTGTCCCGCGGCCATTCTGGATTACGATGCGGTGGCCGCTGTGTTACTCTACGTGCATTTGGTGAACAATTGCAGAAGCTTCAACGTCCGTGTGAAGAAGCCTGACGGCACCGTGGTGCTGAGAGAGATCCGCCGCTACCAGAAATCCACTGTTACCAGAATTTTATCTTATTTTATTCGGCAATAAAATTAAATAACAATACATAAAAATACCGCTGAGGATAACACAAGAACGCTTCCAATACGGATGCTTATTTACACTGTGGTCCTCGAGCAACGAGCTGCTGATCCGCAAGCTGCCCTTCCAGCGCCTGGTGAGAGAAATCGCTCAGGACTTCAAGACGACCTCCGCTTTCAGAGCTCCGCTGTGATGCTCTGCAGGAGGCCGGCGAGGCTTACCTGGTCGGCAGCTTCCTAGTTCACAATATCGCAGTGTGACACTGTCGGCCACTTCATTACATCGCCACTAAATTCACTATTTGGTACAAGATACGGATCCACTGAACCAACTGCTACACATCTATCACGATAAATAGCTTTATCTCAAGGATTTAAAGCATCGTAATAACCGTACAATCTCTACATTTTTCTATCACGCGCCAGCCTCCTTGTAATCCAGAATGGAGACGGCACCTGTCCTGCAGCAAATCGGTCACGTGATTGAAAACCCTCTATATGGTTTGAATGCACAACGCAGTCTAAAACACCACGACACGAAGCATTCAAACTGTATAATGCATGGCTTCGAGTTGTTTAATCCGCTTATACCATGGTCCCACACTGAGCTAACACACAAATATTTAAGTTAACTTTTTTCGTGTTCTCTTCTTTCCCGTCTTCAATCTTGTCCAGTTCGTCCGATGTTGAATCTTTATGCCATTGCTTTTGCTGTTCTTCACGTTTGCTCTCCTCCTCTTCCCATTCCTCAAACATTTTTTGGCCAAAAATATGAAAATTCACGAAATCCATGTTTTATCGCATTTCTGTCATTCACCTGTCAAAACACAGCTGATCTGCGCCAACTGATTTGTGCCTTGCTGTGGTGACGATCAGAGCGGCGTGATATTACAGTGACTTAACTCACCAAACTGCATGTGCGCATACACGAAAATAATGCACGCCAGTTAGACATGGAATTCTCACTGACCATGGTATATATATATATATATATATATATATATATATATATATATATATATATATATATATATACACACACACAGTGGGAAAAATAAGTATTTGACCCCCCTGTCAGTTTTGCAGGTTTTCCCACCTACAAAAAACGTAGAGGTCTGTAATTTTTTATCGTAGATACACTTCAACTGTGAGAGACAGAATCTTAAAAAAAAAAAAATCCAGAAAATCACATTGTAAGATTTTTAAATAATTAATTTGCATTTTATTGCATAAAATGAGTATTTGATCCCCTACCAACCATCAAGAATTCTGGTTCACGCAGACCTGTTAATTTTTCTTTAAGAAGCCCTCTTATTCTGCACTCTTTACCTGTATTAATTGCACCTGTTTGAACTTGTTACCTGTATAGACACCTGTTCACACAATCAATCACACTCCAACCTGTCCACCATAGCTAAGACCGAAGAGCTGTCTAAGGACACCAAGGACAAAACTGTAGACCTGCACAAGGCTGGGATGGACTACAGGACAACAGGCAAGCAGCTTGATAGAAGACAACAACTGTTATGATTATTTATTAGAAAGTGGAAGAAACACAAGATGACTGTCAAGCTCCCTCGGTCTGGGATTCCATGCAAGATCTCACTTTGTGGGTTAAGGATGATTCTGAGAAAGCTCAGAACTACACAGGAGGACCTGGTCAATGACCTGAAGAGAGCTGGGACCACAGTCACAAAGATTACATTAGTAACACATGATGCTGTCATGGTTTAAAATCCTGCAGGGCAGCAAGGTCCCCCTGCTCAAGCCAGCACATGTCCAGACCCGTTTGAAGTTCACCAGTGACCATTTGGATGATCCAGAGGAGGCATGGGAGAAGGTCATGTGGTCAGATGAGACCAGAATAGAGCTTTTTGGAATCAACTCCACTTACCATGTTTAGAGGATGAGAACAACCCCAAGAAAACCATCCTAACCGTGAAGCATGGGGGTGGAAACATCATACTGTGGGGGTGCTCTTCTGCAAAGGGGACAGGACGACTGCACCGTATTGAAGGGAGGATGGATGGGGTCATGTATTGCGAGATTTTGGCAAACAACCTCCTTCCCTCAGTAAGAGCATTGAAAATGGGTCATGGCTGGATCTTCCAGCATGACAATGACACTCCAGACCAAAATCCCTGTTGCAGTGTGTGAAAACTTGGTCAAGAACGACAGGAAACATCTGACCTCTGTAATGGCAGACAAATGTTTCTGTACCAATTGTTAAGCTCTGTTTTTCTAGGGAGTCAAATACTTATTTTATGCAATAAAATGTAAATTAATTATTTGAAAATCATACAATGTGATTTACTGGATTTTTTATTTTTTTTTTAGATTCTGTCTCTCACAGTTGAAGTGTACCTATGATAAAAATGACAGACCTCTCCGTTCTTTGTAGGTGGGAAAACCTGCAAAACTGACAGGGGGTCAAATACTTATTTTTCCCACTGTATGGCAAATAAATATTTGATCCACTGTCGATTTTGAAAGTTTTCCCACCTACTCTAATAATGGACAGGCCTGTACCATAATTTCCGGACTATAGAATGCACTTGAATATTAGCCACACCCACCAATTTTAAAAAGAAAAAAGAACTTGTACATAAATAAGCTGCACTTGTCTATAAGCTGTGGATCTCCACCTTTTAACAAGAGATATTTACACAGAAAGATGTTAGACAAAGATGTAACTTTTAATTACTGTAATTACATACCGTAAATGCTTTTTCCTCTGAAGTTTTTACACATAAATATTGACGCGCACATCACCCAGCTTGCGCATGGTGTCTCTGCTCCACACGGAGAACTGAGTAATTTTAGCTTTTTCTTGAGATTTCATCGCGTGCAGCCAGGATTGGATGGAGTCTATGTTAAATGAGACGTTAATGAGGAGCTGTGACTTTTTCGACTTGTTGCGCCAAGTCAGAGAACCGGCAGGGAAGGGTCGGGGGAGAAGGCTCTGCTCCGCTCCGCTAACTGATCTGATGATGCAACTTTTGTGCGAAGTGACGGAGAGGGACTTTTCTTCACTAAAACGAACAGGTAAGACCTCATATTTACACTGTGTGTGAGTTTAGGCTGTATGAGAAGCGCAGCTTTCAGGAAATCAATTGACAGCATCAACTAACGTATTTCAACTTATGAAAAAGGCTGTAAAAATCCATAAATTAGCCGCATCATTGTAAAAGCCACTGTGTTCAATGCTGTGGAAAAAGTAGTGGCTAATAATCCGGAAATTACGGTAGTTTTTATTGTAGGTACACTTCAGTTGTGAGAGACAGAATGTAAAAAAAATTCTGAAAATCACGTATAATTTTAATATAATTAATTTGCATTTTATTGCATGAAATAAGTTATTTGATACACAGTGGTGGGTGCAGTTCCACTAATCTGCTAACCACTAATTAGCAAAGCTAACTTTGTTTTTAGCAGATTAGCTTTTCAGCTAATTTTGAAAATATTCAGCGGACCAGTTAGCTTTCGCTAAATTTAGTTCTGCTAACTTTCAGTCCACTAAAATTTATTTGCTGGCATAGTGAGTAAAATGTAACAGTCAAAATCATACAGACGCGTGAAAAGGCATTATGGGAAATTCAAATGAATCTCTTTCAATGCTCCCCCCCCCGTCAAAATACATAGAATACTGCCATCTCTTGGATGGGAGTGTGAATAACAACCAACGTTAGTCGTCTTCTTCTTTGTCTTTCGGCTGTTCCCGTTAGGGGTCGCCACAGCAGATCAATCGTTTCCATCTCACCCTGTCCTCTGTATCTTCCTCTGTCACACCAACCACCTGCATGTCCTCTCTCAGCACATCCATGAACCTCCTCTTTGGTCTCCCTCTTCTCCTGCCTGGTGGCTCCATCCTCAGCGTCCTTCTCCCTATATACCCTGGGTCCCTCCTCTGCACATGTCCAAACCATCTCAATCTCGCCTCTCTGACTTTGTCTCCAAACCGTCCCACCTGAGCTGTCCCTCTGATATGTTCATTCCTAATCTTGTCCATTCTTGTCACTCCCAAAGAAAATCTCAACATCTTCAGCTCTGCCACCTCCAGCTCTGCCTCCTGTCTTTTTGTTAGTGCCACTGTCTCTAAATCATACAACATAGCTGGACTCACTACTGTTTTGTAAACTTTCCCCTTCACTCTTGGTGATATTCTTCGGTCACAAATCACTCCTGCCACCTTTCTCCACCCACTCCACCCTGCCTGCACTCTCTTCTTCACCTCTCTACCACACTCTCCATTACTTTGAACAGTTGACCCCAAATATTTAAACTCATCTACTTTCACCACTTCTACTCCTTGTAACTGCACTATTCCACTGGGCTCCCTCTCATTCACACACATGTACTCAGTCTTGCTTCTACTGACTTTCATTCCCCTTCTCTCCAAAGCATATCTCCACTTCTCCAGACTAGACTCAACTTGCTCTCTACTCTCACTACAGATCACAATGTCATCTGCAAACATCATAGTCCATGGGGACTCCTGTCTGATCTCATCTGTCAACCTGTCCATCACCACTGCAAACAAGAAAGGACTCAGAGTTGATCCTTGGTGTAATCCCACCTCCACCTTGAATGAGTCTGTCATTCCGACTGCGCATCTCACCGCTGTCACACTATTTTTGTACATGTCTTGCACTACCCTAACATACTTCTCTGCCACTCCAGACTTCCTCATACAATGCCACAACTCTTCTCTTGGCACCCTATCATAAGCTTTTTCTAAGTCCACAAACACACAATGTAACTCTTTCTGTCCTTCTCTGTACTTTTCCAACAGTATTCTCAGAGCAAACATTGCATCTGTAGTTCTCTTTCTCAGCATGAAACCATATTGCTGCTCACAGATCTTCACCTGTTTTCTAAGCCTAGCTTCTACTACTCTTTCCCATAACTTCATGCTGTGGCTGATCAGCTTTATGCCTCTGTAGTTACTGCAGCTCTGCACATCACCCTTCTTCTTGAAAATAGGAACCAGCACACTTCGTCTCCACTCCTCAGGCATCCTCTCACTTTCCAAGATTTTATTAAACAATCTGGTTAGAAACTCTACTGCCATCTCTCCTAGACATTTCCATGCCTCCATTGGAATGTCATCTGGACCAACTGCCTTTCCACTCTTCATCCTCTTCATAGCAGCCCTCACTTCTTCCTTGCTAATCTCTTTTACTTCCTGATTTACTCTCACCACATCATCCAGCCTTTTCTCTCGCTCATTTTCTTTATTCATCAACTCTTCAAAATATTCCCTCCACCTTCTCAGCACACACTCCTCACTTGTCAGCACATTACCATGTGCATCTTTTACCACCCTAACCTGCTGCACATCCTTTCCAGCTCTGTCCCTTTGTCTGGCCAATCGGTACAAGTCCTTTTCTCCTTCCTTACTATTCAACTTCTTGTACAGCTCGCAATATGCCTTTTCCTTTGCTTTTGCCACTTCTCTTCTCGCCTTACACTGCATCTCCTTGTACTCCTGTCTACTTTCTTCATCTCTCCGACTATCCCAAAACTTTTTCACCAACCTCTTTCTCCTTATGCTTTCCTGGACCTCTTCATTCCACCACCAAGTCTCCTTGTCTTCCTTCCACTGTCCAGATGTCATACCCAGTACTGCCCTAGCTGTCTCCCTCACCACATCTGCAGTACTTTTCCAGTTGTCCAAAATAGCTTCCCCTCCAACTAGTGCTTCTCTCACCTGCTCACTAAATTTCACACAACAGTCTTCCTCCTTCAGCTTCCACCATCTGATCCTTTGTTGAGCTCTCACTCTCTTCTTCTTCTTTACCTCTAAAGTCATCCTACAAACAACCATCCTATGCTGTCTAGTGCCACTCTCTCCTGCTACCACCTTACAGTCTGTGATTTCTTTTAGCTTGCATCTCCTATAAAGAATGTAGTCCACCTGTGTGCACCTTCCTCCACTCTTATATGTTACCCTGTGCTCCTCCCTTTTCTTAAAGTAGGTATTCACCACAGCCATTTCCATCCTTTTGCAAAATCAACTACCATCTGTCCTTCCCCATTCCTATCCTTGATATCATATCTACCCATTACTTCCTCATCACCTCTGTTCCCTTCACCAACATGCCCATTGAAGTCTGCTCCTATCACCACTTTTTCATGCTTGGGCACACTCTCCACCACCTCATCTAACACACTCCAGAAATCTTCTTTCTCCTTCATCTCACAACCTACCTGTGGGGCATATGCACTGATGATATTCATCATCACCCCTTCAATTTCCAACTTCACACTCATCACCCTGTCAGACACTCACTTAACCTCCAACACACTTTTAACATAATCTTCCTTTAAAATGACCCCAACACCATTTCTCTTCCTGTCCTCACCGTGGTACAACAACTTGTACCCACCGCCGATGCTCCTGCTCTTACTTCCCTTCCACTTGGTCTCTTGCACACACAATATGTCTACCTTTCTCCTCTCCATCATATCAGCCAGCTCTCGCCCTTTACCAGTCATACTACCAACATTCAAAGTCCCCACTCTCATTTCCACCCTTCTAGTTTTCTTCTTCTCCCGCTGTTCGTGGCAACGTTTTCCTCCTCTTCTTCGTTGTCTTCGCCCAGCAGTAGCCTAATTTCCACCGGCACCCTGTTGGGCAATAGCACCAGTGGCGGACGTTGTTAACCCGGGTCACGACCGATCCCGTATGGGAATTCGATTCTGAGTCTGCATAGTTGGGTTGGCTTGTTTTACGCCGGATGCCCTTCCTGACGCAACCCTCCTCATTTATCCGGGCTTGGGACCGGCACTCAGAATGTACTGGCTGCACACCCCATGTGGCTGAGTTAGCGACCAACGTTAGTCATTGGTTATAATTAAAACCATGAGTGACTCGTCCTTTGCGTTTATTTATTTATTTTTTAAGCAGCAGCGGATAGTGTGCACAAAGACAGAAGCTCTGGCTCATTGTTCATTTTGGGTTTGTGATCGCCTTTGATTTGATTTTATTCTTGCTGGTGATCAAATAGTTATTTCATGCAATAACATGCGAATTAATTATTTCAAAATCATACAACGTGATTTTTTGTTGAAGTGTACCTAAAAATTACAGACCTCTCCATTCTTTATAGGTTGGAAAACTTGCAAAATCGAAAGTGGATCAAATACTTATTTGCCTCAAAAATAAATAAATAGTGATAATAACAATAATAATAATATACTGGTGTGTTGCCAGTGGGGATCCATGGGCTCTAGATTGGGTTGTGGTTATCAAATAGGTAGCTGACATTTTTAAGAATAAATTAAGCAAAGCTTAGGTGGAAAGAGTTGGAATGGTGTGTGAGTCCAGAATCTTTTAGAACCTTAGACCTCAACAATTTTTAGAAGAGCAACTCAGCCCTTTTATTTCCTGTTAATTATGTATTTTTTATGTTACTGTTTTAATGCATTTATAAATTGTTTAGGTTCTTGTTATCATAGTCACACTATATTATTATTATATTTTTACTTCTATTTTGTCATTTGTTTTTTAAATGGACCATAATAGAAGTATTTTCACTTTCTTGTGTCATCCATGTATTTTTAATGTATTTACAATTATATTATGTACCTACATTGAACTTACTAAATAAAATCACACACGCTTTTAATAAAAAGATGATTTACTGCCCCCTGCTGGAATGGCGTGTCAGTCCAGAATGTAATTAGCAACATTAGCTAATATCTGTAGTTTCTTCAAAAATATTAGTCCTATGAATGTTCTGTTTTGGCGCTGTTCATCCTTGGCCCAAAATACATAAGCATACCAAATGGCAAATGTCAGCTGTCCTCAGTACCATGCACTCAGAGCTTTTTGGTTTTTTCTGCATTCTGCTGCAAGCAGGTGCTTTTAATTTTTACACACACACAAGTGGACAGTGGCGGAAGACATCAACAGCAATATCTTTTCACTCATGGTAATGACAACATGACACAACTAAACTGACTAACCAATTGAACTACAAAAACACAATAAATCATTTATGCTAACAACACTGTTAAACTAACATGAACCACAATCACAACTCCCATGGTACTTTGCCGCACAATGTCCATTGTTTACTGGTTTGCTATAATTGCTAATTTCTCCAAAAATATTACTCCTATCAACTTTCTGTTTTTGCAGCGTTCCTCCTTGACCCAAAATACATAAGCATACCAAACAACAAAAGTCAGCTGTCCCCAGTTTGTGCGTGATGGAAGCTATACTCCCACACGCACGCACACAGAGGCCACTTGGCTATGACTAAAACATTTCCCAAACCCCCACCTGAAGCTCAGTTCGCCCCATCCCTATGTATGCTTCCTTGTAGGGACTCCATGGACAGATGGGGATGACATACAAACAACAAACAAACAAGCAAGACCTACATTCTGGGAGGGCTTTATGTCTTAAAATGCTTTATTCCAATTGGAAATGGGATGTTCCTTTTAGCTTTCGTGTGCGTAAAAGACTCACACACTCATCTTCAACCGCTTATCCAAGATCAGGTCGTAAGGGGCTAGAGCCTATCCCAGCAGTCATAGGGCATGAGGTGGGGTACACCCTGGACAGGCCACATATAGACAAACAAACACATCCACCCCCACACGCATACCTACAGACAAGCTAAAGTTTCCAAATCCACCTAACCTGCGGGTCTTTGGATGTGGGTG
This sequence comes from Thalassophryne amazonica, assembly GCF_902500255.1. Lineage (NCBI taxonomy): Eukaryota > Metazoa > Chordata > Actinopteri > Batrachoidiformes > Batrachoididae > Thalassophryne > Thalassophryne amazonica. The sequence goes on from NC_047119.1 coordinate 65,319,838, forward strand.
GAAGTCGGAGCACCCGGAGAGAACTCATGCAAACATGGGGAGAACATGCAAACTCCACACAGAAAAGCCACACTTGGGAATCGATCCCATGACCACCGTGTCCTGCCGTGTGTAAAAAAAAAAAAAAAAAAGCTGTTTTTGACAAATGATGGTTGATGCAACACACTGTATGGGCCAGTATCAGTTTTGGTACAAAATGGCCACCATACCTTTGTACCACAATAGACCATTGTTTTTATTATTTTTTTAGGCTTCTTTGATCATTCCAAATCTTGCTGGAGTTGCAGTTTAGATATTTAGCAACAATATAAACACTAATCCAAGGAGCTGGCTTGTTGTGTTCATGAAATAACCATTTTGAAAAATGTCAAACTTGAAATAAAATCCCCTTTTCACTGTGATTGTTGAGGACCTCAGTAGATGGGACGACCATGTTTCACATGGCTGTAGCAGATAGATGGTTAATGTAGAGATGTGGGAATGATGTGGGTTGTCTTGCTGGGTGGTTGCCATCCAGGACCCAAGGCATGGGGTCGTGGATGTGACGAAGCACGGCACCAACACATGCTCCCAGACTTGTCTTGACGGGTGGAGGAGTGGTTCCTGAACATTATTACCAATGATTTTCTCTGAAACGGAAGGAAATGTGCATTATTCGAAGAATATGATGTCACACTCCTCTGAACTAAAGACGTTTAATTATGTTTCACACATTGTGTGAAACATCCGTGAACGTCTTGCCTGCACGCTGTATGTCGTGTTCGGTAACTTTCTGTGCATATATACATGTATTACATGTGTATGTGTATTCCAGCTGTAATACACATATTATGTATATCTTGAATGTGCTGTCGGATTGTGACAGGTGAGTTTCTGTGAACAGTGCTCCGGTTTCTCTTTTGGTAAGTGACTCCTCATAAAAAAAAAGCATACTTTAAAGAAGGTGATACTGCTGAGACGTTAATCAATATGCAGGCCTCTTTATTCCGGGGCGTGACAGGAAGTTCTGACCACAGAAACCATTACTGGTATTAATTTTGTCTGAGGATGGGAAAGGGTCACACCAGTGTGGGTGTCAGTTAGGCAGTGACCCGACCTCTGTGACCTCTGTGACCATGCTCATCTTGTTTAAAGTCCATCTCCTGCAGCAGCCTGTGGGTTTGTCCTGCTGCCTCATTAGCGTGCACGGTGGGGGTGGGGGACTTAATAGTTTTATTGGTGGTCTGGGGGCTTTCTGTCACATCATGGTCACACTCATTAGAGGAAGTGTATCTTTGTGATCAACGAGCCCACTTTCCGCAGTGTAACAACTGTGAAATTGGAATACGCTGAAATGACGGAAACACATCTGATTGTTGTTTTTGTTTAGTTCTAGTTTTGGCTCATGTTCAACAGAAACAACTAACTACTGTTTGATGATATATGTGTGACTGATGTAACATTACACCAAGTGGTTGCAGAAGAGTATTTTTTTATTAAAAGTTTCTGTAATGACCTTTGCACCTGCCAGTTATGTGTTTACAAACACATTATATTTTGTGTCATTTTATGCATCTCAAAAAAATAACGCAATGCTAAAACACCCTCGGCCGTATGAGCATAACAACAGGAAACAGACTTCTTAAAATAGGTCAAGGTTAGCCATCTTTGAACTTGTCCAAGGTCTGTGTCTGATTGTCTGATAATTCTGACTTTAATCTGAACCTGCCTTATGATGTCACAAAGAAATAGACTCATGGTGCACCACGGAGGTGCACCACAGTACTCCACAGGAAGTCTTTCCGACCTGTGGCAATCAGACTGTATAATTCCTCCCCCTTCTGCAGGATGAATACATAATGAACAGAGTTATTCAGAGTTATGTGCAATATTCTCAAACATCTCATGCAATATATCTTCCAGTCATTTCACATAAATTTGATGTACTTACTGTAAAAAAAAAAAAAAAAAAAAAATTGAGTTCTATTTAATACTAACACTTTCTGTAATTGCGTATTTAACATTGTTTACTGTTTGCTGTTTCTGTACACTGGCAAAATAATTTTCTTCGGAAATTGACTGATTTCTCATGTTTGTGACCTTTACCTTTACCTGAGTCACCATCATTACTGTCTGCCACTCCAAGAACTGTCACTGTTTTTGAACTAATACTCATGACTGTTCTGACGTAGCCTGCTGGAACTGTCCATAATAAACCAGGTTTTACCTACCATTTTCGTGGTTCTCTGCAATGGGGTCCTCTTGTCACACCATTACAGACTTTGTCACATTGTGCCCATACTAACCTCCCTTCAGTGGTTTGCTTTAAATCCGACAGCAGTTTTTATGGACTTGTTGGTTTGGAATAATTTGAATGGATAGCAGCCCTCTTATAGAACCTATCAAGCCTTATGTACCAGCTCATTCACTGTGGTTTCAGGATGCAGACTCTGTGTTGATAGGATTTTGAAGAGGTTTGCAGGGTCTGTGTTTATTGTGGAATTGTTTATCCTTTATTTATTGTGTATCCTTAGTGGAACAAACAATAGCGATTTTAGTGGCCACCAGGGCCCCAGGAAGCCCAACAACACTGTAAAACCTGATACATTAGTCCAACTCAAATATTATGAGACATTTTAGCTCAAAACATTTCATTTTGAGGCATTCAGGAAAATTGTTCATTTGAGTTCATGCAACTTAAAAGTGAATAATAATGTAATGTCCTGGAAATTTAAATAATTTGACACCATGGCACACAGAAGCACTGAGGTACTGATCTAGTGACCCAGTTTATGAATGACCTGCTCCACCAACTGAGCCACAATCACAGATGAGTGAGTCACATGTTATCCTGGAATCACACAACATAAATAAACTGGCATGGATTATGTGCATTTGCGTAAAGAAAATAGACTGTTTTGGGGTAATGATGCAGCTGAAGGATGTTGTTCTGAAAATAGAAAGATCAATCCCTGAGTACTCCTGTATGTCAGTGTGTCCTTGATCCCATAAAAGATCAGTGTCTGGCTATAGGAACCACAGAGAAAGGCAGTTTCAGTTAACATTTGAATTTATTTCACAGTTGTAAATAAGTGTAATTTTTAAGTATATTGCACTTATTTACAATTGTGAATTAAATTAAAATGTTAATTTATTTCACTATTGTGCAGCATATAAATAAATAAGTAAATAAGTGCCATCTACTTGAAAATTGCCCTTATTTACAATAATGTATTAAATTAAAATGTTACTTTATTTCACTATCTCGCAGTATACAAATAAATAAGTAATTAAGTGTAATATACTTGAAAATTGCCCTTATTTACAGTAGTGAATTAAAATGTTAAATAACATAAGTCCAATATACAACCCCAATTCCAATGAAGTTGGGACATTGTGTAAAATGTAAATAAAAACAGAATACAATGATTTTCAAACGCTTATTGAGTGTTGTTAGAAGGAAAGGTGATGTAACACAGTGGTAAACATACCACTGTCACAGCTTTTTTGAAATGTGTTGCAGACATCCATTTCAAAATGAGCAAATATTTGTACAAAAACAATAGTTTATCAGTTTGAACATTAAATATCTTGTCTTGGTGGTGTATTCAAATGAATATAGGTTGAAGAGGATTTGAAAATTGTATTCTGTTTTTATTTACATTTTACACAACGTCCCAACTTCATTGGAATTGGGGTTGTACTTAGAAATATTATTCAGCATGAATCTGTGACATTTACAGTGAGGAAAATAAGTATTTGAACACCCTGACATTTTGCAAGTTCTCCCACTTAGAAATCATGGAGGGGTCTGAAATTTTCATCTTAGGTTTCACGTCCACTGTGAGAGACATAATCTAAAAAAAAAAAAAAAACATCCGGAAATCACAATGTATGATTTTTTTTTAAAAATAATTTATTTGTATGTTACTGCTGCAAATACGTATTTGATCACCTACCAACCAGCAAGAATTCTGGCTCTCACAAACCTGTTAATTTTTCTTTAAGAAGCCCTCTTATTCTGTACTTTTTACCTGTATTAATTGCACTTGTTTGAACTTGTTACCTGTATAAAAGACACCTGTTCACACAATCAATCAATCACACTCCAACCTGTCCAAAATAGCCAAGACCAAAGAGCTGTCTAAGGACACCAGGGACAAAACTGTAGACCTGCACAAGGCTGGGATGGACTACAGGACAACAGGCAAGCAGCTTGGTAGAAGACAACAACTGTTATGATTATTTATTAGAAACTTGAAGAAACACAATATGACTGTCAATCTCCCTCGGCCTGGGATTCCATGCAAGATCTCACTTTGTGGGTTAAGGATAATTCTGAAAAAGCTCAGAACTACGCAGGAGGACCTGGCCAATGACCTGAAGAGAGCTGGGACCACAGTCACAAAGATTACATTAGTAACACATGATGCTGTCATGGTTTAAAATCCTGCAGGGCAGCAAGGTCCCCCTGCTCAAGCCAGCACATGTCCAGGCCCGTTTGAAGTTCACCAGTGACCATCTGGATGATCCAGAGGAGGCATGGGAGAAGGTCATGTGGTCAGATGAGACCAGAATAGAGCTTTTTGGAATCAACTCCACTTACCATGTTTAGAGGATGAGAACAACCCCAAGAAAACCATCCCAACCGTGAAGCATGGGGGTGGAAACATCATACTGTGGGGGTGCTCTTCTGCAAAGGGGACAGGACGACTGCACCATATTTAAGGGAGGATGGATGGGGTCATGCATTGCGAGATTTTGGCAAACAAGCTCCTTCCCTCAGTAAGAGCATTGAAAATGGGTCATGGCTGGATCTTCCAGCATTTTTTTTAGATTATGTCTCTCACAGTGGACATGCACCTAAGATGAAAATTTCAGACGCCTCCATGATTTCTACGTGGGAGAATCTGCAGAATTGCAGGGTGTTCAAATACTTATTTTCCTCACTGTATGTCAGTTGAACAGAATAGCTACTGGTGCTTAAATGTTTTTGAGTTAAGGGATTTGAGGTAATCAGTGACATCTCCATGACTGACATGGACTAACATCAAGCTTTACAGTGAAGGCTTCACGAGCAGCTTGATTTGTAACCTGCCTTTAATTTGCATGTGAAAAGATGCCAACATGATCCAAAATATAAAGTTCACTTGTCTTCACCTGTATCTTTCACAAACCCAAATTTCAGGACTGAAGATGCAGTCATTTTTACATACATTAGGGTAAAAAAGTATTTAGTCAGCCCCTGATTGTGCAAGTTTTCCTACTTAGAAAGATGAGAGGTCTGTAATTTTCATCATAGGTACACTTCAACTATGAGAGACAAAATGAGAAAAAAAAAATCCAGAAAATGACATTGTAGGATTTTTAAAGAATTTAATTGTAAACCATGGTGGAAAATAAGTATTTGGTCACCCACATACAAGCACGATTTCTGGCTCTCACAGACCTATAACTTCTTTTTTAAGAAGCTCTTCTGTCCTCCACCTGTAACCTGCAGGGCCGGCCCAAGCCTTTATGGGGCCTTAAACAGAATTTCATTTGGGGGCCCCCCTACCATCACCTCAGCACCAGATGCCTCATTATTCCATAGGCTACACTGTTATGTGTGTAACGTACCCACAATCATTAGCATTATTTGTAATTATCTTACATCATACAGGTGTCATTCTTGTTTTTAACCTTAAAGGGGTAGCAAACTCATAAATATGTTTTAATTAACTTCTACATACAGAGTGATGTAAAAGGCTCATTAATTGAACTATTTGAAAGTAACATCAGCAGGCAGGAGACTGCATTTATAGTAAACACGTTAAATAGTTTAATTTCTTTCAGATGTGCAATGGTGTGCAAAATGTTCAATATCCAAATACAAAATAGAATCAAATGACATTCACATTATCTTACAGAAAAATAAAGTTGTAATCAAAATTAAATACTTAAATAATAAATAAAATACTTAATCTCCAAAATGAACACAGAAATCCACAACATAACAGCAATGTTTGTGCATAGCAATGCACAAACATTGTACTGGGACTATTGCTTTAACTTTGGCCTGCAAACCATTGAGAGCTGAGCTACTTTTCCCCACCTTTTGCACCAAATTAATCTGAGGAGTTGATCTGCCCTGCTGTTTAACTCTAAGTTTTTCTTCGTAAGGAAGACTATCAAATGGCTTCGCCAAAATCCGATCCACAACATTCAAATTGTCTGCCATTATGTGCAGAGCGCTTTGTGACGGTGGAGGAGCTCAGCAGCACCCGCTGCTCGGTAGGGACAGAAACTGAGATAGAAGTCAGTCTCCAAACACAACAAGCTACAAAAAAAACCCACCAGAAATAGAAGCTTGATTTGTCGCTAGTCGCTTTTAACAAAGAAAATGCCGCTAAGAAGATTAGGAAAGTCTCCGGTTCAACTCAGAACAGAATGAAAACGCTCCCACGGATGGTTACACCAAAAGATCGCTGATTCGCTCATTTCGCTGTCAATCAAAAAGGGATTCAGCCTCAGACAGTTCATCCAATCATCATGCAGAAGCTGAGCATCCGGGCCAGCCGAGGCCAGCCCACTGCCCCATAGACCCCCAGACACGCTGTGCGTCCGATGGGCGGGACAAAGCCCAGCATTTATCCAATGACTCGTCTCGTTTCGCTGCATGCTTTGTGTCGCTATTGAACTCTGTCTGGACGCTCAGCGTCCACACTGTTTAAAGCACTGTGAAGCTGCGGGTTTGAGTGAGAGGAAAGCCGTGTCGATACCAGTGATAAGAAGCTGATTCTGAACAAAAGTTGAGCGCGTTGTAGCGCATATTTAGTCAATGACATGTACACACAACAGTAGTATATATTTGATCACTTATTTTTTTTACATTTTAGGGGAAGCTGAGCTTCCCTTGCAGTCTTAGAGCAATCGCCTCTGACTTTAAGACACCTTTGTCTTGTTTTTTCTCGTCTTCCAACTTCTTCTTTTTTCTTTTCTCCGCTCCAGAGGGATAATTTCTTTTCTGAGACATGACTTTCACTCACTTCATTCCTCACGATTAGTCATCGACCACCTGACCCAAGCGGTGCATCTAAATTTGCCCAACGGTGGCAGCAGCCAACAGGAGGCATCAATTAACCCAGTATTGGTATTTTGTCAAAATTAATTGATTTTTTTCGGGTGTAATGCAATTTAGTTTAAATTATTCAATATTATTTTAATTTCTTGTATATATTTACTTTTTATCACAACGTCTCGGTGCTCTCGGGGCCCCCTGGTGGCGTGGAGGCCCTAAGCGACCGCGTAGTTGGCGTATGCCTTGGGCCGGCTCTGGTTACCTGTATTAATGGCACCTGTTTGAACAAGTAATCTGTATAAAAGACACAGCCTCAAACAGTCAGACTCCAAACTCAACCATGGCCAAGACCAAAGAGCTGTTGAAGGACACCAGGAAGAAAATTGTAGATGTGTACCAGGCTGGGAAGAGTGAATCTACAATAGTCAAGCAGGATGGTGTGAATAAATCAACTGTGGGAGCAATTGCAAGAGAATGGAAGACATACAAGACCAGTGATAATCTCCCTCAATCTGGGGCTCCACGCAAGATGTCATCCTGTGGGGTCAAAATGATCATGAGAACGGTGAATAAAAATCCCAGAACTACACGGAGGGACCTGATGAATGACCTGCAGAGAGCTGGGACCAAAGTAAACTACACACTACACAGAGAGGGACTCAAATCCTGCAGAGCCAGGCATGTCCCCCTGCTTAAGCCAGTACATGTCCAGACCCGTCGAAGTTTGCCAGATAGCATATGGATGATCCAGAAGAGGATTGGGAGAATATCATGTGGTCAGATGAAACCAAAATAGAACATTTTGGTAAAAACTCAACTCGTCGTGTTTGGAGGAAGAAGAATGCTGAGTTGCATCCAATAACACCATATCTACTGTGAAGCATGGGGGTTTAAACATCATGCTTTGGGACTGTTTTTCTTCATAGGGGACAGGACGAATGATCCGTGTTAAGGGAAGAATTGAACGTGGCCATGTATCATGAGATTTTAAGCCAAAACCTCCTTCCATCAGTGAGTGCATTGAAGAGGCAAAGTGGCTAGGTCTTCCAGCATGACAGTGATCCCAAACACACTGCTCAGGCAATGAAGAAGTGGCTCCGTAAAAAGTATTTCAAGGTCCTGGAGTGGCCGAGCCAGTCTCCAGACCTCAACCCCATAGAAAATTTGTTGAGGGAGTTGAAAGTCCATGTTGCCCAGCGACAGCCCCAAAACATCACTGCTCTAGAGGAGATCTGCATGGAGGAATGGGCCAAAATACGAGCCACAATGTGTGCAAACCTGGTGAAAACTTACAGGAAACATTTGACCTCTATCATTGCCAACAAAGATTATGTTACAAAGTATTGAGTTGAACTTTTATTATTGACTAAATACTTATTTTCCACCATAATTTACAAATAAATTCTTTAAAAATCCTACAACGTGATTTTCTGGATTTTTTTCTCATTTTGTCTCTCACAGTTGAAGTGTACCTATGTTGAAAACTACAGACCTCTCTCATCTTTCTAAGTAGGATAACTTGCACAATCAGGGACTGACTAAATACTTTTTTGCCCCACTGTACATGGAGCTTAATTCACACCATATTATAAGTTCCACCTCTTTTCTGTAAGTGGAATTCACTTTTAAACACAAGTTTAAAAACAGTCAGGAACTCAGTAGCATATGTGCACACCACAGTGTGTGCTGTTACTTAACATAAGGATTTGAAATTCCGAAATTAAGAAAAATGGACAAATAAATGCACACTGTCTGTTCCTGTTAGGGTTTACCACAGCAGATCGATTGTTTCCATCTCACCCTGTCCTCTGTAGCTTCCTCTGTCACACCAACCATCTGCATGTCCTCCCTCACCACATCCACAAACCTCTTTGGCCTCCCTCTTCTCCTCCTGCCTGGTGGCTCCATCCTCAGTATCCTTCTCCCTACATAACCTGGGTCCCTCCTCTACACATATTCAAACCATCTCGATCTCGCCTCTCTGACTTTGTCTCCAAACCGTCCCACCTGAGCTATCCATTCCTAATCCTGTAGATCCTTGTCACTCCCAAAGTGAGTCACAACATCTTCAGCTCTGCCTCCTTTCTTTTTGTTAGTGCCACCTTCTCTAAGCTGTACAACATAGCTGGTCTCACTACTGTCCGGTGAACTTTCTCCTTCACTCTTGCAGTTATTCTTTGGTTACAAATTACTCCTGCCACCTTTCTCCACCCACTCCACCCTGCACTCTCTTCTTTACCTCTCTACCACATGCTCCATTGCTTTGGACAGCTGACCCCAAGCATTTAAACTCATCTACTTTCACCACTTTCCTTCCTTGTTGAAGTGGGCTCCCTCTCATTCACACACATGTACTTAGTCTTGCTCCTACTGACTTTCCAGACCCCTGCTTTCCACAGTATATCTCCACCTTTCGAGGCTAAACTCAACCTGCTCTCTACTCTCACTACAGATCACAATGTCATTTGCACACATCATACTCCATGGAGACTCCTATCTGATCTCATCCATCAACCTGTCCATCACTATTGTGAACAAGACAGGACTCAGAGCTGATCCTTGGTGTAATCCCACCTCCACCTTGAATGAGTCTGTCATTCCTACTGCACATCTCACCACTATCACACTATCCTTGTACATGTCCTGCACTACCTTTACATACTTCTCTGCCATCCCAGACATCCTCATACAATACCACAACTCTTTTCTTGGCACCCTGTCATAAGCTTTCTCTAAATCCACAAGCACATAATGTAACTGCTTCTGGCCTTCTCTATACTTTCCATCAGTATTCTCAGAGCAAACATTGTATCTGTAGTGCTCATTGTATCTGTAGTGCTCTTTCTCTCACAGATCTTCACCTGTTTTCTAAGCCTTGCTTCTATTGCTCTTTCCCATAACTTCATGCTGTGGCTGATCAACTTAATGCCTCTGTAATTACTGCAGCGCTGCACATCACCCTTATACTTAAAAATAATACCTAAACATTTCCATGGTTCCACTGGAATATCATCTTCTGGTCCAACTGCTTTTCCACTCTTCAGCTTCTTCATAGCTGCCCTTACTTTATCCTTGCTAATATCTTGCATTTCCTGATTTACTCTCTCCACATCATCCAGCCTTTTCTCTCTCTCATTTTCTTCATTCATCACCTCCTCAAAATATTCCCACCTCCTTCTCAACACACTCTCCTCACTTGTCAGCACTTTACCATCTGTATACTTCATCATCTTAACCTGCTGCAGAGCCTTTCCAGCTCTGTCTCTTTCTCTGGCCAATCGGTACAAGTCCTTTTCTCCTTCCTTTTCTCTTCCTCTTCAGGTTCATGTACAGGTCACCATATGCCATTTCTTTAGCTTTTGCCACTTCTCTTTTCACCTTACGCTGCAGGTCCTTGTACTCTTGTCTACTTTCTTCACCTCTCCAACTATCCCAATTATTTTTCACCAACCTCTTTTTCCTATGCTTTCCTGAATATCTTCATTCCACCACCAAATCCCCTTGTCTTCCTTCCACTGTGCAGATGATACACCCAGTGTCTTCCTAGTTGTCTCCTTTTCCATATCTGCAGTACTTTTCTAGTTGTCCAAATCTGCTTCCCTTCCATTCAGTGCCTCTCTCATTTTCTCACTGAATTTCACACAACAGTCTTCCTCCTTCAGCTTCCACCATTTGATCCTTTGTTGAGCTCTGACTCTCGTCCTTTTCTTCACCTCTAAAGTCATCCTGTAAACTACCATCCTATGCTGTCTCGCTACACTCTCTCCTGCCACCACCTTACAGTCTCCAATTTATTTTAGGTTGTCTCTCCTACAAAGAATGTAGTCCGCCTGTGTGCACCTTCCTCTACTCTTATAGGTCACCCTGTGTTTCTCCCTGTGCTCTTCACCAACATGCTCATTGAAGTCCGCTCCTATCACCACTCTTTCACACTTGGGCACATGCTCCACCACCTCATCTAACTCACTCCATAAATCGTCTTTCTCCTTTGTCTCGCAACCTACCTGTGGGGCATATGCACTGATGATATTCATCATCACCCCTTCAATTTCCAACTTTACACTCATCACCCTGTTAGACACTCGCTTAAACTCTAACACACTCTTAACATACTCTTCCTTTAAAATGACCCCAACACCATTTCTCTTCCTATCCTCACCGTGATACAACAACTTGTACCCACCGCCGATGCCCCTGCTCTTACTTCCCTTCCACTTAGTCTCTTGCACACACAGTATATCGACCTTTCTGCTCTCCATCATATCAGCCAGCTCTCTCCCTTTACCAGTCATACTACCAACATTCGAGGTCCTGGAGGAGAACATGTCTCATGTTCTCCTCTTCTTCGCCTTTGTCCAGCAGTAGCCCAATTTCCATGGGCACCCTGTTGGGCAACAACACCGGTGGCAGTCATTGTTAACCCAGGCCTCCACTGATCTGGTATGGAAATTTGATTTGTACTCAGCATATTTGTTTTGGCTTATTTTATGTCAGCTGCCATTCCTGACACAACCCTACTCATTTGTCTGGGCTTGGGACTGGCACTCAGAGTGTACTGGCTGCACACGCCGTGTGGCTGAGTTTGGACAGTATGCTGGATGTTCTTTGATGCAGTTTGTACAAAAGAAATTATGAAATGACACTAATGGAGAAAATAACAGTGGGTTTATGCCAGAAGCTGTCAGCCCATGGTGTGTACCATAAGGATTTTAAATTTTTAACAATAAGCAAGATTTACAAAAAAAACAAAAAAACAAACAAACATGAGATGACAACATATTTGAATTGCATGAATTGCTGACCCAAAGCATTGGAAACACTATGATGATCTAACAACAACAAAAATGTTTTATTGGTCTTTCAGCAGCATGGTGGCTTAGTGGTTAGCACTGTTACCTCACAGCATGAAGGCTGCCTGTGGGATCACTTCCCACTTGGGGCCTTTCTTCATGGATTTTGCATGTTCTCCCGTGGTCGTGTGAGTTCCCTCCGGGTGCTCTGGCTTCCTCCCACATCCAAAGACATGCAGGTTAGGTGAGCTGGAAACTTTAAATTGACTGTAGGTTTGTGTGTGGATGTGTTTGTCTGTCTGTATATGGCCGTGCGATAGACTGGTACCCCCCCGTGACCCTTAAATGGGGTAAGCGGGTCTAGAGAATGAATGAATGTTGGTCTTTTGGCTGCTGCTGTTTGATTGGGGTCACCACAGCGTATCCAGAGTAGATCCACATTGGAATTTGGCACAAGTTTTACATAGGACACCCTTCCTTGCACAACTCTTCCTAAGAAGTCCCCCATCCAGGTAAAAACCAGAAACCACTCTGCTTAGCTTCTGGGACCAGCTCACACAGAACATACTGTCTGCAACCACAGTAAAAATGTATGACAATAATAAATTAATACCAATAGAAACATGAGTCCATTTCATTTTTTAATCAGCTCTTTAATGATGATGATGATGATAATGACTAATATTATTATGAACCTGATGTCAGACACATTCTATTGAATCATTTCAGTTCAAATTAAAGACATATATTTTGTCCTGTTACTAGCAACCAATGTATAGTCTTAATTTAATTTAACCATATACTTGGAGTTTAGAATTTAACACATTTTTATGTTTCCTTTTTTCTTTGATCTGTAATCTTGATTTTGTGTTGTTTATCCTTTTGTGCTGTGATGATGTGAAACACTTTGAAATCCGTCGACCTGTCTGTGCTGTACAAATAAAGTCATTATTAATATTATTTTGAGTTATAAAACCAGTCTGTTATACCTGGAAGTGTCTTTGTCTCTGTTGTCACTCCTGTCGTTGTTTTGCACTAATGAGTGCAGTTACTTGAGAAGCCTGGAACACAATGGCTGCTTGGGATGGATCAAATGTCCTCCTCCATGTTTCCTTCCCGTTGACAAAAAATCCACCCTTTAGAAGCAGCATTGATCAATGGTGGAGGGGCCGGCTCCAGCAGTGAACCGGCCTGTGATTCGTGGACACAGGATCTAATTGGATCATGTAGGAACTTGCTTAGCTGGATGCTTTGTGGGAGCCGCCTGCAGAGGCGGCACTGGCACAACATCAGGAATACAGGAAGAAAGGGAGGAGGACGCAGGCCCTCGCTGCATACCACTCTGAAAGGAAAGGTTGAGAGGCGGGGTGACTGAAGAAAAAGGGGAGTATCCCGTCTCCTCTGTCCTTCTGTGCTGCTGCAACCCCACCCCTTTACCATCCTCCCTCGCTCTCTGATTCTCCTTCTCTCTATTCCCCTTACTCATCTGTTTCTCTGGCTGCACGCAGAGGACGGGCACCTGCCGCTCCCTGATGATTCAGCCTTTCAGTTGCTCAGAGCTCTGCAGACCAGACAGCATGTCCGTCCTGGCACTGCAGTGCCCGTCCGTCCCGTCCGTCCCATCCTCAGCACCACAGCGTCTGCAGCTGCAGCCGGCCCGGCACTCCGACACCGCCTCTTCTGCCCAAGTGCTCAGGTGAGTGAGCTGCAGCTCTCCTCCAACTATGTAACAATGGAAAGCACTGAAAATAAATCTAACGCTCTGACAATTGTCTCTTTGCTTTGCAGCCAATTTGATTATTCTATTTTTAGACCCTGTGAATGCGTTTGGTGTGAGCATGAATGAGGAACTCGTTTCACAAGGTTAAACTCACACTGAAGAGCTTTTTTTTTTTTAATTTTGCATCCTGTGATGGAAGACGTGCTCGATCAGACTGGTGGCAGACAGCCACCATGTGATGCTCTCAGTTAATACTTTCAGTGTTCAGAGATCCTTCAGCCAGCAGTTGGGGAGGGTAACTGAGGGAATGGAGGACATCTCTACAGGGCCGGCCTCCCCCACTGGCTCCGCCGTTGATTTTGGACACGTCCCTGAGGAGAAACGGGAGGAGACCGTGGCAGGTGGTGAGAGTCGGGAGGAGGGCACGGAAGGAAATGCAGAGGGAGGTGGAGGCGAGGATGGGGATCATCCAGGGGCTTTGGGAATTGTGGCCTTGCCTGGAGCATGCTGTGTGTGCATAGAAATGGAGCAGATCATCGGCTGCCTGCACTCAGAGAAAATCTGCATTCTGCCCATCCTGGCATGTCTGCTCAGCCTGGCCCTGTGCACCGCCGGCCTCAAGTGGGTCTTTGTGGACAAGATCTTTGAGTACGAGCCTCCCACACACTTAGACCCCAAACGTATCGGACAAGATCCGTTCATCATATCAGTGGACCCTACGGTGGGACCGAACATCTCAACTCCTCACCCGTCTCCATCTGCGACGCCTTTGAGCACCGCCATAGCGGCTACCCCAGGACGTCCTGAGGTCACAGTGAAAGAGAAAACCACGAGGGGGCCAGATGTACCTCAGTCTCCTTCAGTGACGCTGAAATACAACTCTGACCGACCCACTGTCCCCAAACAGACCCCGTCCTTGCGGACAACAGTGGAATTAAACGACATCTTCATCCCGACACTCTGTAAGTACGCACATACGTTTCCCTCAGACAGGACCTCCTTTAGACCATTCTGAGGACTGTTAGTCCGCTTTTGTGAGGTTGACTTATTGGTAATCAGCAGTGATGAGTGACGAGTTGCTGGAGTCCTGAGATTGTCACACACTGATTTTCTTGATTTTTTTAATCATGTTAAGTGCTGTGTGTTCTGTGTCAGGAAGTGTTTGCTGCTTTCTGGAGTTTGTCTCTAAACAGGCACGTTGTGACTTGCAGACTGGAGCACGAATGACTCAGCCCCTGAACAATGGCTGCCTGGGATAAGTGTGCGTGTGTGTGTGTGTGTGTGTGCGTGTGTGTGTGTGTGTGTATGTGTGTGTGTGTGTTAGCCTTACACCCAACCAAAGTATAATTACCAACAGTCATTCTCTTCTCCTGAAATATTAACGAGCATTTCATGTCACACCACCATGGACATCGGACAAACGGCGACTCTGCTTTGCTGCTGTGTAGCTCAGCAAGTCGTGCAGAAGACGAGCTGCAGCCTGCTGCACATTTTCAGTCATATGAAAAAATGAAAATCAATAAATGATGAACGGCAAACTAAAACTGCAGTCTGTGGTACAAGGAGACTTCCTCTTTGCAGTCTGTGCTCCATTTCAAGGTCAAAGCCTGCTGGAGGCTAATTGATTCCCCCCCTTCACCCACAGGGAGGGGGCAGCGGGGGATGGGGGGGGCATGATAATATTGTCTGCTGGCGGCTCACCTCCATGACTTTTATATTGTCCACGACCTTGTGTGAATTACAACCATACATTTAAGTTAGCTTATCTCATAGCGGTTACTGTCCAACGAGTGGAGCCGCGGCATCGCGTTACGTATGGCAACATATCCTCAGTGCTAAATTCTCCTAACTGTTAACATTCCTGTATGTTCAAATATGGTCGCTGAGACGTGTGATTGTGATGCTCAATTCTTTAGTTTCGGTTCCCACGTCATGGTTGAGGAGCAAAGGGCAAAGGTCGTGTTTGTGCGTTGACTTCAGTCTTCCACCCTGCAGCCAGCGTACTCGACCCCTCTGTCACATGACATGACAGAACAAAGTTTGCACAGTCGTTTTACTATCACTGTTACAGCATTTTATGTTCACACTATTGAACCTCAAATACAAAATGAAGATGCATCATTCACAGGCTGCCATAGCGACAGCGTCCAAGCTGCCAGATCCTCTGAGTGAAACAAGCAAAACATATCAGAGAAGACATGCAGAAATGCGTCCAAAATATGCAACTTCTCATTTTTTATTTAACAAATTAAGTATTGTATTGTTGCTTTTCTATCATTATATATAGTTCTGTAGAAAAGGAGTTGGACTACCAACATGTTGACCTGGGTTCAATTCCCATTCACCCTACCTGTCTGTGTCCATGGACAAGACACTTCACCCTGCATTGTCTTAGTCCACCCAGCTTTAAATGGGTACTGGCAAGTAACTTGCAATGGACTAGTGTCCCATCTATTGATTTTTATTTACTCACTAGACGTGGGCTCGGGCCGATCCACTCATTCGCTGGCTGTTGCCAGAGCGCCACCATCTTGGTTAGCGTCTGACAACCAGGAATAAATAGAAATCGATAGACGTGATCAATGTTTTCAAGAGAATTTCACCACAAATCTGTATTTTCCGTGCTATTATTGTGCTGTTACATTTATTCAAACTCAGTCCCACATTTATACAGCCAATATTTGTCAAAACAAATACAGAAGATGATCAGACTATTTAAATAATAGATTTGAATGAATTTGTTCGTCCCAGTCCAGATAGAAAATAATACCATCAGTTTGTCAAACACACTATGTCTACCACGACACGAGATACTACTCTGATCTTTAATTAATTTCATTATGAAGTTAAGTTAAAGATGGGAAATAATCAGGGGTGAAAGTGAGAGCTTAGCACGCTCGCATCATATTAAAGATATTAATATTAAAGACAGCTCTGAACCCACCTGTAGCGCCGCTTTTACAGAACGCTTCTCCGTGAAAATATCAAATAATAAAAATAAAAATAAAATGGAACAGCCACACTAGCCAGGGTGAAAGTAAGATTATTCAATAATTTCTGGACCAAGTTGAAAGAAATCTGAAAACACTACACTGGACTATAGATTATATTATAGAGAAATTAATCTCATTCATGTATATTCTTATATTAGTAGAATATACAATGTCAAAGTGACTGTCATGTGACCCACCAAATTGAGAGAAAAAACATTTCCATTCTATGAATTTTCTCTATCAGAAAATCTCAGGATGGAAAACCTGATGTTAAAAAAAAACCCAGAGGCTAATTAAAAAGGGATGAATTGAGACTTCTAATTGAATCGCAAAACGAATGGTGAGATATTTATCACAAGAACGCATTCAGTCTTTACAGAATACAGATCGATACAAAAAAATTAAATCATTTTCCAGTGTTGTATAAAGTACCGGAAAATCACACTTAAGTAAAAGTACAGATACCCATTAAAAAATGACTTTGGTAGAAGTTCAAGTAACCGATTGAAAGTCTTAAAGTATCTAGTATTTATTGTACTTAAGTATGACAAGTAATGTACAACTAAATGTACTCAAGTACTGAAAGTAAAAGTACAAGTAAATGTTAATAATCAAAAACAGACAGATTTTTTTTTTTTTTTTTTATAAAAGTTTATCTAGGCTTGTAAATGACTGGTAGTATTAGTCAAAATACTGAAAATTGTGCACATCACACAAAAACACTTCAGAAACAAGGTTTCAAAACCTAAACGAGAGTAGGCTACTCACTAGGTGTCCAGAGGAAACATTTATTTCTATATGTATTTATTTATTTTCATTGTTACATGGTTTTATCTTTTCTGTTGTGTTTTGTTTCATTAGGTTCTTTTTGTCTCTTTCTCTAAAATTGTATTGTAACATTATTAGTCTATTATTATTGACTATTATTGTCTATTATGTAGACTATTATTGTTGTTGCTATAATATATGAATAAAATTAAATTTAAAAAATTACAATTTGACTCTGTTACGACAACGAACACAAATCAACACAAACGTGCTGATATGAACAGCTTAATGCTAACTTTAACATTGAAAACGCCATAGACACGCTAATGCGTTAGCATTGGTCCCGTTTTTAAGTTATAAAATACATCTATCAACTATTTCAGAAGACTATAACAGGTCGGTTTAACATAAAAATATTAAATATTACTCACAGACATATGCTCTTCAGGGTTTTAGCGGGAAAAAAGTATGATAAAACGAAATAAAATCCATGAATCGTAGATCGAAGCACTGCTTCGACCTGTGAATCACTGCTTCGATTGGTTCAAGGTTCAAACAGACCTGCTGCAGGTCTGTAATCAATGTAGAGAAATGATCATTTTCCTGAAAACCCCCCAAGTGCACAAATGCAAAAAAGCCTATCGGACATGACTCATGACAAATCGGCCTGACTTCGTTGCACTCACTAGTAATCAGTGGTGTCTCTGGGTGAAAACATGACTTTTTACGTGTGTGTTTTTTTTTGTAACGAGTAACGGCATGGCGCATAGAAAATGTATCAGAGTAGAAGTATGCAATTAAGGTCGGAAATGTAGTGAAGTAAAAGTGAAAGTAAGCTGAATTTAAAAAACTCAAGTAAAGTACATAGTCTCCCAAAACGTACTTAAGTACAGTAATGAAGTATTTTTACTTCGTTAGTATACAACAGTCATTTTCTAACTTTTATTCAGCAATTTTAGCAATTTTCCCACATCATTAATATTACATATAATCAGCTTGTTGCTGCACCCAAACGCTGCACAGCAGATCATCGATTTCTATTTAATCTAATGCCTGACGATGCATAATAACGCTAAGCAAGATGGTGGCTGCCTGGCATCAGCTCACGGGCTGCATCCACCATCTAGTGGATTAAATAGAAATTGATGGTCCCAGCCAGGGGGAGTTGCAGACTCTCATCCTCTTCAGGGATCAACACCAGTGGGCCTCAGAGCCTATATAGGACTTACTTCTCACATACATACATACCTCCCACCCCCTCCACACTCCTGTCAAAGCACTTTCAGCAGAAGACTGAGGCCATCAAGGTGCACCACAGAACACCACAGGAGGTCTTTCCTGCCAGCGGCAATCAGACTGTATAACTCCTCCCCGTTCTGCAGAATGAATCCATAACAATCAGAGTTTTCAGTTACTCAGAGCTATGTGCAATACTGTCAACATCTTGTGCAAGTGTCTTCAGTCATTTTGCATAAACATGTACTCACTGTTCTCACTGTAAAAAAAAAAGAAAAGAAGCAATGTTTACTGTTACTGTTCCGATACGCTGGCAAAACAATTTCCTTCGGGTTAATAAAGTTCTTCTTCTTATTCTTAAATACCCCAAATATAAATAAACTAGCTGATTACCTGCCTTGGGGCAGGTTTGATTCAGGGAATGAAATGAATCCTCATCTTTCCCAACAAAGTTATTACCTCCCACCTATTCAGAATACCAGAGAACTGTTAGGGTGTGACTAAAGTTGCGTCAAGAAGAGATCGTTGCTGTCACTGCTACTACTACTATGCTGCTGTTACTTAAAAAAAATGAAGAGATAAAACGTTCA
The DNA here is from genome assembly GCF_902500255.1 of Thalassophryne amazonica. Classification (NCBI taxonomy): domain Eukaryota; kingdom Metazoa; phylum Chordata; class Actinopteri; order Batrachoidiformes; family Batrachoididae; genus Thalassophryne; species Thalassophryne amazonica. Next base: position 65,338,974 of record NC_047119.1, read on the forward strand.
AAGGAAAAGAAGAGAACAGAAAAGTATGACACCAACCTTTTAGCACACTTGTGAATGATGATACAGCAGAGAAGCGTCTCTCCCTTTAACAACAGTTACTACTACTACTTCTACTACTATTACTACTACTGCTGCTAAAATGCTCAATAGCCAGTGTCACTCCCCATATGTCAAAGTATTTGTGTGCCAAGTGTTCCTTAATTCTGCAGCATAAAAGTGTCTCTCCCTTTAACAACTACTGTTAGTACTACTACTAAAGTGTTCAGTAGCTTATGTCACTCCCCATATGTCAAAGTATATGTACCAGGTTTGGCTCAATTCTGAAGCACAAAAATATCTCTCCCCTGTACTAGTACTAATAAATAATTGAAGGTGGTATCCTGCAATTTATAAGAAAACATGACTGAGAGATCTTCTGCAGCTGTGTTAGTGCTGTGATGCAGAGAGCAGTACATCTACAAATAAATGAACTTGTACTTGTCAGGATTTGGGTTTTGTTTGCTGTTTTCTTTGTTTTGGTTTGATTGTTCTGTTACTTTCTGTTATGTTTAGTCTCTTGCTGGGGTTTTTCCTGCTTGGGTCTGTCTGTCCCTTTCTCTCTTGTCTGTCTCTGCTGACTCTTGGTGGTGGGCGTTTCCCTCTCTTTAGTCACACCCTCTTTCTGGAGCATTCCTTGCACACCTGCTCTCAATCTGCACCTCATCACCTGGGTGTTTATAAGCTCCTCAGTTTGCCTCACTCCTTCGCCAGATTGATGCGCCTTGTGTCTTCTCTTCAGCTCTGTCTTATATAGTCTCGACCTACCTGCCTCACGTGTGTTACAATTACCTCCCTGTATCCTCGACCATGCCTTTTGCCTGATGATTCTGATATTGTTACTCTTGTTGGACTGCCTTGCTGTGTACCCTGTTTACTGTTACAGTAAACTGCTTTTACTTACAGAGCTTGTTGTCTGAGTCCTGCATTTGCATCCAGCCAAACCCATCATCCAGACCTGATAGTACTGTGCTGATGTATAACAGTATGGCTGATGTGGACTGATGCTTAATGCTGTTAAGTTGATCTTTTTATGAGTTTTTGTTATTGTTGATCTGTGTGCTGAATAAATAAATTCATTCATTGTCTTTGAGGAAAAATATGTCACAATAGGTTTTTGCGATTTAATCCTATTTCATGGGATCCTCAGTTGCTGAACATCATAGCTGACCTATTCTCAGATACTTTGGCTTTCTAGTGAATTCTGAAGTTCATCAGGGATGTGTTCTGGATCCTACTATGTTTAGTTCATGCACAGATGGGTTGTGGACTCCTGCAACTTCAGTGCCTTTTTCGATGAGAAAAAGTTGACTGACATTTATTTTGTGGATGATGCTCTGATCTTTGTGGAATCAATTGGTGGCCTTATTGCAGCACATAAGAAGCTGACTGAGAAGTGATAGTGTCTGGGTTTGTGATTGTCCTGGATCAAGACCAAGATCCAAGGTTCAGTGACTTCCTGGACTCAGCTATCAAAGGTCTATATGTATATGGTGAAAGTGTTGAACATTCACTTATCACACAGTGACAAATATGTCTCTGGGTCATCGGCATTTGAGATGGGATCAAGAGATCCCCTTAGCCACAGGCTAAGCGTTAGCTGTTCAAATTGATGCCTATGTCTCATTGGACCAAGAACCATAATTTCAGTCTTGTCAGAGTTTAAAAGTAGGAAATTGCTAGACATCCAGCTTTTCACTGATGCAAGACAATCTTCTATTTTATGTGGATAAGATTACCAGCAGTTATCGGCATGTATAACTGAGTATCATCAGCATAGCAATGAAAGGTAATCCCAAAACGCCACAATATGTGCCCAAGGGGGCTATATAAAGGGAGAAATGCAGGGGCTGAAGACAGATCCTGTGGAACCCCAAATTTCATGTCACTAAAGTCAGGGATAGTGTTATTGTACAAAACACAGTGAGAATGACCAGACTGGTATGACGTCAACCATGCAACGGCATTCCCAGTAATCCCAAAATGATTCTCCAGCCTATCAAGTAGAATATGATGATCCACGGTATCAAACACAGCACCAAGATCTAACAGCACCAGAATCATAGTTGTGTCCGAATCCATTGCAAGCAGAAGACCATTCACCACTTTAGTGAGAGCTGTCTCTGGAATGATATTTTCTAAAGCAGACTGCAGTGGCTCAAAAAGATTATTCTCAGTAACGTGGACTACGAGCTGCTGTGTAACCACCTTTTCCAGAATTTTAGAGCAAAATGATAGATTTGATATCGGCCTATAATTTTTCAATATACTAGGGTGCTTGGGAAGAACTTATGGCATCATGAGGTCACTAGTGCAGCAGCTAAGAGAATATTTAGAGCAAAATCATGCAAATGGTGATACAAGCACCAAAATTGGCACAAATACTCCTTAGATATTACTCTTTTGAACAAACCGACTGGCCACTTGAATTTTCAATAGGTGGCCAGGTAGGGGTCAATTGAAGAATTACACAGGGGTCAAAATTATAAATGCTCAAATCATTTTGAAAACTACACCACATTATTTGTCTGATCGTAAAGATTCCAAGAAGGTATAGTTTGGACTATCTATGACTGAATGTTCTGGAGTTATGGGGTAAAAACAGCAAAAATGGTGACAAAGGTCAGTTTCAGTTTGTACTGGGGTCAAAAGTTAAAGTTGCTCCAATTTTGGTAAAATATGATGCATATTATTAGTTGAGTTAACAGGGTTTTAAAAAGGAATAGTCTGGACCATGTATCATGCTTAGTTATCATGTTACGGGGTAACATAAGTCACATGTCAAAGAATCCAATGGACGTTGACCTTGTTTGACCTTTACTTTGGAGACCAAACATTCAACACAATCAAAACTATTCCATTTATTAATCCTATTAGCTCAACCAATAATTTGCATCACTTTTTGCCAAAATTGAAGGAACTTTAACTTTTGACCCCTGTACAAACTGAAACTGACCTTTATCAGCATTTTTGCTGTTTTTACCCCATAACTCCTGATCAGTCAGTCATAGATAGTCCAAACTATACCTTTTTGGAATCTTTACGATCAGACAAATAATGTGGTGCAGGTTTCAAAATGATTTGAGCATTTTTAATTTTGACCCCTGTGTAATTATTCAATTGATCCCTACCTGGCCGCTTATTGAAAATTCAAGTGGCCAGTCAGTTTGTTCAAAAGAGTAATATCTAAAGAGTATTTGTACCAACTTTAGTGCTTGTATCACCATTTGCATGATTGTTTCAGTTATCTGCTGCACTACACTAGACATAGGTGTTTGGTGATGTCGATATCTTTGTAGGAGAATGAAGGTCCAAGGCTTCTGGATCCTGATGCTGCCTCTCTTACTGTATGGTTGTGAGACTTTGACACTAACCAGTGACCTAACCTATGGTTGGATATCTTTGTTATATGCAGGCATGTCAATAAGTATCTGGAGAGTGACATTTTTTTTTTTTGTTTTTTTTTTTTATCTGTTCACCACGTATGGTGAGTGCCATACTCTTTTTTTTTTTTTTCTTCAGTTGGATTTACACTTGTGCTGGGACACAGAGGTAGGGTGTCCATCTTCTTCAACTATTAGTCAGGTACCCCTTTTACTGTTGGGTTGGCATTTTGGATCTTCTGTAATCCGCACAGTGTCAAACCTATACATACAGGCTCAAATGTATACATTCAAGCTGTACCTTGACCAGAAACGTTTGGTCATCATCAATGAGCTTCTGGTATTATTCTGGTTGGTTTCCAGGCACAGTTTAATTGAATTACACAAATTTTCAGTTGGGTTGAGGTCAGAGCTTTGGGAAGGCCATTTCAGAAGCTTAATGTTATCTTGCTTTATCCAACCCACAACCAGTTTAGATGTTTGTTTGGGATGTTTGTTTAAATGTTTGTTGCACATTTACCTGCCACTAAGGTCTTAAGTCAGTGACCCAATGCAGCATTACTGGATTGTTTGAGTGAGGCTAAATCATGGATGAGCACTAATCTACTAAATCTTAATCAATCCAAGACAGAGATATCCTGTTTGGGGGCAACATTTCCACAGCCTGCTCTGCTGATATCCTGGGCCCCTTGAGTTCCAACATTTAGTTCTGTGTGAGGAACTTTGGGGTGATTTTTGACAACCATTTTAAATTTGCTAAGCAAGTTTTTTACAACTCTGCCTTTTAGCCAAGACCAAGCCCTATTTGTCTATGATCGATTATGAGAAGGTTATCCACGCCTTCGTTAGAAGTAGGCTAGACTATTGCAACTCCCTATATGTCGGATTGGATCAGACCTTTCTCAACCGTCTTCAGCTCATTCAGAATGCTGCTGCTCGTCTTCTCTTGGGCAAGAAAAAGTGTGACTATATCATACCAGTTTTGGCCTCCCTCCACTGGCCCCCGGTCTGATAATGTGTTGATTTTTAAACTTCTTTTAATTGTTTTTAAAGCCCTCAATAGCCTGGCCCCTGTGTACCTCTCTGAGCTTCTGCTCCGTTACACCCCAACCAGAGCCTTAACGTCTGACTGACGTTCTTTTCTTTGCCATTTCCCAAATGAGCAAATGCATCTCTGTTTTCTAGTCTATTTCTATTCTACTTTTTATTGCCTGTAACTTATTCATTTGTTTACTTATTATTGGGCATAACCTGCTGCCCATTTTTATTGTACAGCACTTTGGTCAACTGCTGTTGTTTTAAATGTGCTTTAGAAATAAATGTTGAGTTGAGGGATCATTGTCCTGTTGGAACACACAATTGTGGCCAAGTTTCAACTGTCTAGCTGTTGATTTGAGGTGACACTGAAGAATTTGGAGGTAGTTCTCCTTCATTAGTCCATGCACTTTGTGCAATGCACCAGTAACACTGGCAGCAAAACAGCCCCAGTGTTATGTGTCGGACGCGGTCGGAGCACCGACCCAGCGTTTGACAGGACCCAGCATAAAATAAGCAGAGCACGGTTCAAAAGGTAAAAGAATTTAATAAACATAATAGTGAGTGGAGTGATAAACAACCCAAAAAGTCCGCGGTCTGGTGAGGTGGAAACACGGCGCGTTCTCAGCAGCGCGAACGGTCCGGAGCCACAGCAGTTCGGACCAGAGACTCGACCTTGTGAGCAGACGTGTGAGATCGACGTCAGGAGAACAATCTCACCATTACGGACCCAGAGCATCACCACCACCACCACCGCCCGGTTTCTTCACCTTGCTTAAGCAGAATATTACACAATAGTACATTCAAAGATGATGACAGTAACCACTGTTTTCTAACAAAAAAACCCAATAGCACCCATGGCCAGTATTTACAGTCTTTTTCAAACATTTCCTTCTCTGACTAATAAAATATGAGCACTCTATTTATTTATTTATTTTTTATTGTTATCTTTTGCATTATGCATTCTAACGATCAGGTATTTCTGGTTGTTCCCGAAAAAGAAACGCAGTTTGAGGAAGCCCAGTAACCTGCTGACTTCTTTTTAACTATTTTAACTATTAGAAAAATTTTAACTATTAGAGAAAAAATTATTCATAACCATCCCAAAGACATATCTTTATGTTTGACTGCTTTCAGTAATGCTGGTATTTGCTTAGACTCTTTCTCTCCGATTGTTCTGTCTGAGTTACTTTCATTAGTCACTTCCTCCAAACCATCAACATGTCTGTTAGATCCCATTCCTACCAGGCTGCTCAAGGAAGCCCTACCATTAATTAATGCTTATATGATCAATCTATCTTTATTAGTTGGCTATGTACCACAGGCTTTTAAGGTGGCAGTAATTAAACCATTACTTAAAAAGCCATCACTTGACCCAGCTATCTTAGCTAATTATAGGCCAATCTCCAACCTTCCTTTTCTCTCAAAAATTCTTGAAAGGGTAGTTGTAAAACAGCTAACTGATCATCTGCAGAGGAATGGTCTATTTGAAGAGTTTCAGTCAGGTTTCAGAATTCATCATAGTACAGAAACAGCATTAGTGAAGGTTACAAATGATCTTCTTATGGTCTCTGACAGTGGACTCATCTCTGTGCTCGTCCTGTTAGACCTCAGTGCAGCTTTTGATACTGTTGACCATAAAATTTTATTACAGAGATTAGAGCATGCCATAGGTATTAAAGGCACTGCGCTGCGGTGGTTTGAATCATATTTATCTAATAGATTACAGTTTGTTCATGTAAATGGGGAATCTTCTTCACAGACTAAGGTTAATTATGGAGTTCCATAAGGTTCTGTGCTAGGACCAATTTTATTCACTTTATACATGCTTCCCTTAGGCAGTATTATTAGAAAGCATTGCTTAAATTTTCTCCCTCAGCCCCAACCAGTCCCAGCAGAAGACTGCCCCTCCCTGAGCCTGGTTCTGCTGGAGGTTTCTTCCTGTTAAAAGGGAGTTTTTCCTTCCCACTGTAGCCAAGTGCTTGCTCACAGGGGGTCGTTTTGACCGTTGGGGTTTTACATAATTATTGTATGGCCTTGCCTTACAATATAAAGCGCCTTGGGGCAACTGTTTGTTGTGATTTGGCGCTATATAAAAAAATTGATTAATTGATTGATTAAATTTTCATTGTTACGCAGATGATACCCAGCTTTATCTATCCATGAAGCCAGAGGACACACACCAATTAGTTAAACTGCAGGAATGTCTTTCAGACATAAAGACATGGACGACCTCTAATTTCCTGCTTTTAAATTCAGATAAAACTGAAGTTATTGTACTTGGCCCCACAAATCTTAGAAACATGGTGTCTAACCAGATCCTTACTCAAGGATGGCATTACCCTGCCCTCCAGTAATACTGTGAGAAATCTTGGAGTCATTTTTGATCAGGATATGTCCTTCAATGCGCATATTAAGCAAATATGTAGGACTGCTTTTTTGCATTTGCGCAATATCTCTAAAATTAGAAAGGCCTTGTGATGCTGAAAAGCTAATTCATGCATTTATTTCTTCTAGGCTGGACTATTGTAATTCATTATTATCAGGTTGTCCTAAAAGTTCCCTGAAAAGCCTTCAGTTAATTCAAAATGCTGCAGCTAGAGTACTAACGGGGACTAGAAGGAGAGAGCATATTTCACCCATATTGGCTTCTCTTCATTGTCTCCCTGTTAATTCCAGAATAGAATTTAAAATTCTTCTTCTTACTTATAAGGTTTTGAATAATCAGGTCCCATCTTATCTTAGGGACCTCATAGTACCATATCACCCCAATAGAGCGCTTCGCTCTCAGCCTGCAGGCTTACTTGTAGTTCCTAGGGTTTGCAAGGGTAGAATGGGAGGCAGAGCCTTCAGCTTTCAGGCTCCTCTCCCGTGGAACCAGCTCCCAATTCAGATCAGGGAGACAGACACCCTCTCTACTTTTAAGAGTAAGCTTAAACTTTCCTTTTTGAAAAAGCTTATAGTTAGGGTTGGATCAGGTGACCCTGAACCATCCTGTTGTATGGCTGGGGGGCCTGGCTGCCTTTTTGTTTCTGTCTTTTGTTTTTCCTTCCAGGTGGCTTGCATTTGGGACTGAGTGGCTGTGTTGCTGAGGTTATCAGGACCTCACCCTGATCACCTGCGGCTCGTCAGGACTCACAGCTGAGGTGCATCTATATGGATTGGAACATGGTGGCATTTAAGACTGGAGTATACAGTGTGTATTTGCCAGAGACTCGACCTTGTGACCAGACGGGTGAGATCGTCCTCTCAGGAGCCATCTCATCATCAGTGGATGCAGAGAACGTCCAGGGTTTGATGCACGGTCTGTGAAAGAGGAGGGGGTGAGGTCTCACGCTCGTCAGCACACTTCCTGAGGTACGTTAGATTTTGTGACTAACATTTATACAGTCAGTAAATGTGGTGTCCCTCACACCTTTTTATATTGAGCTGTATGTTAGTCATGTATCGGCTTCCACTGCAGTGGAGTTTTGTGAACTGGATGTTCCATGCCTGCAGGTTGGGAGGCTGATTAGTAATCAAGCCAGGAAGTGTTTGCTGTTTGTACACCTTTAAGTGTTCTCTCTGTGTGTAGAGTGTGGACTCACATAATGGTTCCTTCTTTCACAGACTCGGTTTGTTGCGGCCACCTGGGGGGTGTCGGCGGGGTCCTTGGGTCCGAACAGCTTCTGGCTCCGGACCGTTAGCGCTGCTGGGAGCGCACCACGCCAGACCGCACATTCTTTTGTTATTTTTTGTATCACTGTTATGTATTAAATTCAGTTAACCTTTGTACCGTGCTCTGCTTATTTCATACTGGGTCCTTCAAATGCTGGTCGGTTCTCCGAGCTGCGTCCAACACATAACACATCCCTTAGTTATGCTGCTATAGACTTAGACTGCTGGGGGGTTTCCCATGATGCACCCAGTGTTTTTTTTTTATTCACCTCTTTTTGCTCTGTATGCACCACTCTGCTTTTAATCATTGGTGATTGATCTCTGCTCTCTTCCACAGCATGTCTTTTTCCTGATTCTCTCCCCTCAGCCCCAATCAGTCCCAGCAGAAGACTGCCCCTCCCTGAGCCTGGTTCTGCTGGAGGTTTCTTCCTGTTAAAAGGGAGTTTTCCTTCCCACTGTCGCCAAGTGCTTGCTCACAGGGGGTCGTTTTGACCGTTGGGGTTTTTCTGTAATTATTGTATGGCTTTTGCCTTACAATATAAAGCGCCTTGGGGCGACTGTTTGTTGTGATTTGGCGCTATATAAATAAAATTGATTTGATTTGATTTTTCTTCTTGGGATAAAAATGATACCAAAGTTGAAAATGTAGAGAATGGAACGGCACTTGCTAGTTAGGAAGAGCATTACCATTTGCTATTTTATATATAAGCAAAACCGTAAATTCTTGTGTAACTTGTGCAGGAAGGTAATGAAGCAAGACTGGTATAGTCATTACAGGCAGCTCAGTGTGGTAACAGTTGAACTGTAGAGTAAACCTGAGTTTGATTCTAGATCACCTTATCTGTCTGGGTCCTTATACAATATATGTCACCTGCTTCGTCCCAGTCAGCCCAACTGTAACTGGGTACCACTTTTGACGGTTGAGATAACCTGTGATGGACTGGCATCTCACCCAGGAGGAGGGATGGACTCTGATCCACTTCATGCTACAAAATCACGATTGTTGATGGGCGTATATCAGACTTACTTCTTCTTAGTGTTAATATGGATAAATTGCTTATCCTTGATTAGAACTCAAGTAAAAGCAGAATTGTAAAGCATTTATGAATTTATATTAAGTTTCTGTGATTCTATAATGTTGGTGTGCATTCAAACAAAAACTCCATTGGCGGTGACAGACTGATCCGGTCTGGAACCACAGAGCACTGACCAAAATCAATCACTGGTTTTGCATTTGGGACCAGAGAGTGAGTAGAGAATCACTTACCATGAGGATGAAATTATTTTCCCCTGTGGACACTGTGGCACCTCCAACACCAGACAATGAGGCCAGATAATAATATTCAAAGGTTACAATGTTTGCTGTTTGGGTTGCTTTCTCGGTTTGGTACTAATGCATCCGGTGATTCCTAATCAATATCTGTCAAATCACTTACAGGAATTGCTTAGTAAGTAAGATCACATTATGAGGTTTGCAATAAAAATCAAAAAGTTGGATTGAAGCAGCTCTACTAAAACTCAACATGCACCTTTCAGTGAGCTGGACAACCACTAACTGCAGCTGTATTAGTCAAACAATGACTAAAACTACAACAGTTATGCCAGTAATCAATTACAGACCAAATGGTTAACATTAATGGACAACTATTTTTATAATCAAATCCTTTAGAAGTTATACGAAACATAATTTCAGCAGGCTAGTACGGGTCATAAGGAGGATGCTGGGTCACAAACAAAATTTTCAGTTTTGCAAATGCCTTTTTTTTTTTAACAAATGAAAAAAATGACACATCTATTTGTAAAAACCAGCATACAAGTTCCAAATCAGAAATTTGTGTTTGTGGATCACAAAACACGTGTGCAACTCAGGGACTATTTGTAGATCACCCTCTGTGCATTTGCAGGTATTAATGAGACAAATTTAACTCCATAAATAAGTGTCTCTTCACTTAAAAAAGTAAAGGTTTGCATGTACATGCTGTCTTTTAAAGCAGACACACTGTCGATCATAATGCATTGCAGCAATGCATTATGGGAGTTTGGGGTTTGTTTGTTTTTTATTATTATTTTATTATTGTCATACATGTTACTTTAGGAGTGTTGTTAGTGTTATAGGTTTGTTGTGTTTTATAGTTCAAGGAATGTAGTTAGTTTGGTGAAGAGGTATGTTGGAGGTATGTTGTGACCATGAGTGAAAACAATGTTGCGATTTTCCGCATGTTGAAAGTAAATGATGTTTTTTTTCTTTTTCCTAGCAGCAGTGGCAGTCGGCCCTTCTGCTGGGGAGGGCTGAGTTCCTTACGGCAGCCACGTGACAGGAATTACTGGTTGGTTTTAGGGTTTACAAATGTTTTTGACCGTTTGGTCTTACTCACTATGCTCGCAAAGAAATGTTAGAGGACTAGAAGTTAGCAGAAGCTAACTAATCTGCTGATGGTTTTCAAAATTAGTTGAAAAGCTAATCCACTAACCAAAAAGTTGTCTTTGCTAATTCATTTCCACTAATCCAGTAACAGCTAAGCTTTGCTAGTGGAAATGTACCCACCACTGCTTACAGCCTGGTAGAAAAGCAGCTTTGGTCTCTATAGTTAGTTCCCCTGTTCATGACAACTGTACAGGGGGTATTTTTTTTTTTAATAACTCAATTTAAGATAATTTAGGGTATACATTTCTGAATAACTAGGATCTTGGTCATGTTTAGTGACAGCTGGGTGCTGTTGTCAGGCTTGGTAGCAGCTCATGTTTTACTCAGCATGTCCAAGCAAACACAGGAACAGCATGATAGTGTACAGACGCAGTGAAACGAAAGTTGTAACATTAGATCATAAAACTTCCAACCAGTCTTATGACAGTGATGACACAACTTTCATTCAGATCAGTGAACCTGTGAGCCGACGGGTACACAGTAGATTATTTTCAGGAGCTTCAGGATCCTCTACCAGCTCGCAGATGTGCCTGAGCATTGTGAGTGTAGCCAAAATCTGAGTTGTTATGAATTCTATGCAACACATCCTTTAATACGTGTTAAAGTCAAGTCAGTCAATCCGGTTTTATTTCATATATCAGAGAAAATATGGCTCTCTTTGTGGTGCATCAAAGAGGTTGGTGTTACAGTATTTCTGTTCACATTTTTACTAATATTTAATTCATATATTAGCACTAGTTAGCAGGTAACTTGGTAATGTTATATTTACTAAACAGTTAGTTACTCAGCAGTTAACACAGTAAAAATAGGATGCCAGGTGATTGCAGGGAATTGTTTTGCTGTCGCCAACATATTTTCAGGAGTTGCGTTCAGGGGTGCCAAAAAGGGGGAGAATAAGGGTAAGCATTCTAGGGGCCCAGAGAGGCCCCTAATATAAGTATGGACCCCTTCACACATTGTGCGAATTTGGTCAAATTGAGCATGAAGTGCGCATGAAGTAGGAATCGCATGTAATACATGTAAAATTGTAGCTGCCTCCAACGCCTCGTACACCTGTTGCTACAACTATTTGTGCACACCAGCGGCTGAAAGACTGAGTGTGCCCTGTGAGAGCCCATTTGAGCCCTCTCGCTGCAGGTGTCGGCCAAATTCCAGGTGACACGCACGAACATCTAACACTGCTCGCTTGGCACTTAGAACATATGTGGCCATTCACACTGCTAACACGACAACAGTCGGCAGACAATCACTGTTGAGCTGGATATGAAATTTATCTAAGTGCCCCCACAAGCATGGCTTTGCAAACAGACACAGTGACATGTTGGTATGTGTGCTGAACTAACAGGGGGTGTGGCCGCCGACAGGAGCAGCTGCGGAGATCTGTGGTTCTGGACATCGCGGCTGGACAACACATACGAGGTCTGTCAATAAAGCAACGGTCCTTTTTATTTTTTTCAAAAACTATATGGATTTCATTCATATGTTTTTACGTCAGACATGCTTGAACCCTCGTGCGCATGCGTGAGTTTTTCCACGCCTGTCGGTGACGTCATTCGCCTGTGAGCACTCCTTGTGGGAGGAGTCGTCCAGCCCCTCGTCGGAATTCCTTTGTCTGAGAAGTTGCTGAGAGACTGGCGCGTTGTTTGATCAAAATTTTTTCTAAACCTGTGAGACACATCGAAGTGGACACAGTTCGAAAAATTAAGCTGGTTTTCAGTGAAAATTTTAACGGCTGATGAGAGATTTTGAGGTGATTCTGTCGCTTTAAGGACTTCCCACGGCTCGCAGCCGCCGCGACGCTCCGCCACAGGAAAAACACCTCTGTTGAAAGCCTTAAGGACAAGTTGGAACATGTCCTGCTGTTAAACAATTTCTCATATACTCACTCCACTGAAAGCCATCAAAAGCCGCCTGGATTTTACAAATGGTTATCAACACGGAGGTGTTTTTCCTGTGCCGCCGCACCGCGTCGGCTGCGTCCCGACGCGCAGACCCGTCCGCACGTCTTTCATTAAAAAAATCTCCTTTAACAGTGGAATATCCGGATAAAATGCTGAAACCGACTTCTTCTGAAACTTCTCTGTTCTCTCACGACGTCCTGGATCAATAGAGCCTGAAATGTGGAGGTTTTCAGCTTGAAACAGGCTGACGACGGCGGCTGAGAGCGCTGAGCGACGTCTCGCACCGTGGGAAGTCCTTAAAGCGACAGTATCACCTCAAAATCTCTCATCAGCCGTTAAAATTTTCACTGAAAACCATCTTAATTTTCGAACCGTGTCCACTTCAATGTGTCTCACAGGTTTAGAAAAAATTTTGATCAAACAACGCGCCAGTCTCTCAGCAATTTCTCAGACAAAGGAATTCCGACGAGGGGCTGGACGACTCCTCCCGCAAGGAGTGCTCACAGGCGAATGACGTCACCGACAGGCGTGGAAAAACTCACGCATGCGCACGAGGGTTCAAGCATGTCTGACGTAAAAACATATGAATGAAATCCATATAGTTTTTGAAAAAAATAAAAAGGACCGTTACTTTATTGACAGCCCTCGTATTGTGTTTGGATGGACGTGAACTAATAACTTCCCACTGTGACACACGTGTGTCTGCTTGCTTTCATCATGTGGACATATATAAAAACATATTTCGCTGTTGCACTGGGCTGCAGTGAGCATGCGCACAATGCACACATTGACAGGCTACCCAAGGTGATCCAGACTATCAGATCAGCAGCTGACGATCTGAATGTCATGCCACCCACGTGAGCTCTGTTCCACATGACACGGTGTTCTGTCCTGTGGTGCGCCATTCACAAGACATGTTTGTCAGGCAGAACACAGCTGGACATGCTGCCAGCAGATGTGGACATGATAAGAGCGCCCTGCTTCTCATTCATGTCATTTCATGACTGTATGTCTGTGACCATGGGTCATCTACAGAGGAACAGATGGATCATACTTGTATTGCCCGCTTGATAAGAGGTATTCAATACAATGCGGTGTTTATATGGTTTGTGTTTTCTTTTTTAAAGACATCCATGTCCTTCTTGATATCAATTTTCCTGCACCTTTCACAGGACAGCGATGGTAGCTCAGTGGTAAAGTTTCTGACTGTCAATCAGAGCTTTTGGAAAGTGCAGGTTCGAATCCCATGGGCGGCATGTAATTTTTATTTTTTTAAATTTTCACAGCAGCTACGTGATGTGGTTATACATCATGCAACTGCTCGCACTGTGTTCCCAAGTGCAGGAAACTGTTGCAGCATGTATTTTTTTTATTTTTTATTTATTGCTCCAAAACTTTTTCACACACAGCTAGTGCAGGAGCAGACGCAGAGCTTGGAGAGCACAACACAAAAGAAGAAGAAAAAAGCTTAGACAGGAGGAGAAAGAAGTGAAGGGTTGCCAGAATATCACCCATTTCTCTCATAGGCGAGGTGGATCTTTGTTGGAAAGTTCTGGAATGTTAGCTTGTTGTCTGTTCCTAACATTGTCCATAAACTAGCTTTCTCCCCATGTTAGCTCATATTTTTAAAGAAAACTCTGGATTTTTGCATTTGACTGTTGTTTTAGTCAAATCAGTGCAGGCAAACTCTTAGCAAGCTTGCTAAAAAATTACCCCCCCCCACAGACACACACACCTGAGCAAACACTGGAACCCCTGAGGTGAACAGCTGTGCGTTGAATCAATTATTATGGCAAAAAAACATTAAAGAAAAAAGAAATTGTTCTGAAATAAAAAAGTCTATATTCTGTACGTATTTCAGAATGATTTTAATGGTGTAAAAAGCATCAGCCGTCACTGAAATATAATGTTTGGGACTCTCATCCCCCTGCTTTGCAGTAGGAACAGAGAACATTTTTAGTGTGTGCAGACTGGGTGACTGCTCTCAATTCAATCAGAGAAATGTTTACATTTTCTGGAAATCAGAAGATTAATTGGCAACAACTAGCTTCATATATGTATTTTTGTCAGTCTAGAGTATCAGTCTTGTGTTTTCAGTGCTCCCTACCAAGTAACTGTCAAATCATATTTTGGGAATTATAGTCAAAAATATCATTAAAATGCATAGGTTAATGTAAAACACTATAAAAATTTTCTGCTGGTCTGGCTATGAGGAGGCCCACTACAATTTCTCTTCATGGGGCCCAAAATTCCTGGTGGCGCCCCTGGTTGTGTTGACCAACTGGTTGCATGAAGGTTGAGTGTTCAGCACCTTCAAACTCCATGCAACCACTTTCGATCACAATGGTGTCCCTAAAGCAACTGTGGTCCAACACACACTGAGTATGATCACTATCAGACCGATTGGCAGCAGCTGCAAATAATCACCATTTAATTAATGCAGACACATTGCCCGCATTTTGAAGTCAGTTTGAGTCAGCTTGCAGCCTGTCGTAAACCAAACATTTATAAGTGAACCCACTACACATTTCATGCTGTGGGCATATAACAGACAGTCACTCTCGTAGGACAATCTAGTTTCAGCATCTCGGAGTTGCGAAGATCTTGTATGCCGCGTACACTAGGCATGTGAATCTAATCACTGACGATTTGATACGCATCTCGATACCAGCGATACGATACATGACAATACTGACGATACGATACCCCTGTTCCCGAATCAATGTGATTTGATGGCAATTCATTTCCAAACAATGAAATTATACGAGGAAGCGAGCGAACTTCAAGCTGCTGAGTGTCACTTTGCTCGTATTAAATAGTTTCAAAACGGTGGGTTTTGAAACAGGTGAGCATAATGTGTGTGAGCTGGTTTTGACAGTGACAAGCTGCAGCCTCCTGCCTCAATGTTACTGTTATGTGACTGAAATTAGATGCTGTCCATGGTCCTGAAGCTAAAAAGACAGAATGAAATCTCCCCCACCTGCAAAGCCTGCCCACCTGCACGCGCGCTCGCACACACACACACACACACACACCACACACACACACACACACACACACACACACACACACACACACACACACACACACACACACACACACACACACACACACAAATACATATACATGCATAGATGGAACATATTTGAGTGTGTGTTTGAGTATAGATGTGCACTTTTTGCTGGAAAGCCGCTTTTGTGAAAATAATTTGTTGCTGAAATTACATGAGGACACATGAAAAGTCGTGCAGTGTGTGGTGGAGAAGAGATCACACACACACACACACACACACACACACACACACACACACAGTGAGAATGTGGTAACTTGTGGTGTGATTGTAATGATGAAGTGGAAGTGAAATGTACATGATCATATGTGTGATGAAAAAAATGGGAACATATGAGTAAAATATTTTATGCCTTGATTCGTTTCATTCACCCGTAACCCACCCAAGTAATTAAGCTTTGTAATGAAATAATCTGGGCCAAATCTTAATCTGCCATAAATACCCTCATGAATATGCATGTGTGTAAACTGCAAGAGATTTGCTCTGTTCCCCTCTTTGTCACATTCATTCTTTGTATTATGTTATACAGAGTGCATGTAATCATCAACTTGACCAGCTTAGTCGCACTCCCACAGCAGACGACCCGCTGTCAGACTCTCTCTTACGGCAGTTTTGTCACAGATAAGTGGATAAAACGTGGGTGCACATGGATGGTCACACTTTGGAATGAGGGTGGAGTGCCACTGTGCTTTCTGAGGACTTTGGGTCTTGTTTGAATTTGAGACTTCACATATAGATGTTTTCTTGGGATCTGTGAGATTGGGATTGCCTCTGTAATTTTTAAGGATATTTTTGTGATATTTTATAAAGTTAGTAATCAATAAAAATGACTGAGTAAAAGATGAACCATATTCTAAGTGAAATGATGCACACTCTAAATCAAATCAAATCAAATCAATTTTATTTATATAGCGCCAAATCACAACAAACAGTTGCCCCAAGGTGCCTTATATTGTAAGGCAAGGCCATACAATAATTACGGAAAGACCCCAACGGTCAAAACGACCCCCTGTGAGCAAGCACTTGGCACCAGTGGGAAGGAAAAACTCCCTTTTAACAGGAAGAATCCTCCAGCAGAACCAGGCTCAGGGAGGGGCAGTCTTCTGCTGGGACTGGTTGGGGCTCTAAACACCACAATATAAATGTACAAGTAAATATACACACGTCCATAGTGGTGTTTTTTGACTATGCTTGACTTTATTATGAAGTCACTTATAACAGTTAATTATGGAATAACCCTGTTGTGTCTGATGATTTGCGGACGTTCATGCCAGTGCACTGTTCAGCTCATCCAATAACCAATAATTATCTAACCTAATGTTTCTGTTAGCGGATTAGCTTTTCAGATAAGTTTTAAAACAA
Organism: Thalassophryne amazonica; assembly: GCF_902500255.1. Taxonomy (NCBI): domain Eukaryota; kingdom Metazoa; phylum Chordata; class Actinopteri; order Batrachoidiformes; family Batrachoididae; genus Thalassophryne; species Thalassophryne amazonica. Next base: position 65,355,843 of record NC_047119.1, read on the forward strand.
TCATCGGACCAATCTTCCGATAAATTTAGTTCCGATAACTTTTAGACCGCTAACATTTAAAAAAAAAATAGCTAGTAACTTGAAAAACATTTATAATCCCTTTTGCTCCTGTCTGCTATGTATTTTGTAGAGGTGTGCGATACCGGGAATTTTGGTATTGATCCGATACCAAATAAATACAGGCCCAGTATCGCCAGTATCGATACCGATACTTTTTCATATTTAAGCTTCATAGATCCAAAGGATCCACAAGACCAAGGATAGAATTTCACCAAACATTGTATGTGACAACAAAACACTTTATTATCACAATCAACATTTTTGTTAAAAAAAAAAAATCACTCAACACAACTTAAAACTAAATCTCCTGAGGCAGAGGGCTAACAAATCACAATACAAGGGTACTCTGCTCCATGTTGTGTGACACAGCACAGCACTGCTCTTACAGACAGAGAGTAGACTTTGATGAATCTGTGTGCGCAGCAATCAGTGCAGCTCAATCCACCCACCTCTAGTATTTTGCAGCAGTGAGGTATCTAAGAGGAGCTGAGCTCAACTCTGCATCCATCAGAAAGGGCCTTCCAGAGAAAAAAAAACCATTATTCCTTAACCCTATACAGTGGTCCGGTGATGAGACAGAGGTCTAGAAATGAGAAGCAGGTTTCACTTATGGTTTTGCTTTATGAATAAAATTATTCCAGATAGGATAACGACATTAATGTAAACTCTTAAAATGTACGATGTGGATATATAACACATATCTGTTCATTTTAAAATAATGCACTCATTCTTAAGATTTGAACATTAACACACAGGTGCCCAAAAGGATTATGGTTAAATTTAGCCTTCACTCATACTGATTGGTTGACTAATTCATTCTATATAAAAACAAGCACAAGTGAATCAATGCAACGTGTGTTGGTGTTTACAAATAAATGTGCTTTTGTAAAATATGTCATTTTTTTCATTTGTGTTAAAAAAAAAATGCAAAGCCGAAAAGTCTGTTAAATTGTGAGTCAGGCCATGTGATATAACAAAGTGCACGGAACACTGCCATCTACTGCAGACAGGTTATATCACAGTGTTGTCAACTGCAGGATTTTAAAATTATCTGTAGGTTTCCAAAACCTGAGACCACACACGTGGAGATAAAAAATCAAATCAATTTTATTTATATAGCGCCAAATCACAACAAACAGTTGCCCCAAGGCACTTTATATTGTAAGGCAAAAGCCATACAATAATTACAGAAAAACCCCAACGGTCAAAAACAAATCATAGATCTGACAGGTTTAGTTGTACAGTGTGTGGTGCCAGCCACACGGTAACAACAACACACATGAACATTCCCAGGTCAAACACCTTGCTTTCTGATTGGCTGCATCATGTCACATTTAGCTTCTCGCGTCTTTCTGAGCAGATCAGAGTGCTCGTGCTCTGAACACACCACACACGGCAGGAATATCTGATAAGATTATGTTTAGCATTATCACGATTGTCGGGACGTCCTTAAGATTGTTGGAAGGGGAAGATCAGGTCCGATGTCAGCCTAATTAACTCAACTCAACTCAACTTTTTTTCTTATATAGCGCCAAATCACAACAAACAGTTGCCCCAAGGCGCTCCATATTGTAAGACAAGGCCATACAATAATTATGAAAAACCCCAACGGTCAAAATGACCCCCTATGAGCAAGCACTTGGCCACAGTGGGAAGGAAAAACTCCCTTTTAACAGGAAGAAACCTCCAGCAGAACCAGGCTCAGGGAGGGGCAGTCTTCTGCTGAGACTGGTTGGGGCTGAGGGAAAAAACCAGGAAAAAGACATGCCGTGAAGGGGGGCAGAGATCGATCACTAATGATTAAATGCAGAGTGATGCATACGGAGCAAAAAGAGAAAGAAACAGTGCATCATGGGAACCCCCCCACAATCTACGTCTAAAGCAGCATAACCAAGGGATGGTCCAGGGTCACCCGATCCAGCCCTAACTATCTTGCCATGTGAACCAGGCTTGATGTTATGATGCCTCACGGAGCGACTGATTGATCCGTTATGACACCGCACAGAGCCACTAACCGATCAGATGTTATGATGTCTCACGAAGCGACTGATTGATTCGTTGTTAAGATGCCACACGGAGCCGCTAACCGATCAGACGTTCTGACGCCTCATGGAGCGACTGATTGATTCGTTGTTATGACGCTGCACAGAGTGACTGATCGATGCATTATTGACACTGCACTGCAAAGTTTAATGACCAAAATACCAACATTCTGGGTGCAATGAACATGCTTTCACTATTATTTGATTTCTTTGTGTGACTGACATTGTTATTCAAGCATTCAAAAGGCAATTCCTATCACCACACAACTCCAACCACACACGAGAAAGTTTTTTGACAGTTCTTGTTATTGAGAGAAACCTTGTCTCCCTAACCGGATAGAGTTGTGATGTCATCACGCGTGCGCTTAGGCGCTGTCTAGCGGAATCTTTAAAATTTCTTTCTTTTTTTTATACAAATGAAAAAATGATATAGTTTACAAAAGCACATTTATTTGTAAACACCAACACGTTACATCAATTCACTTGTGTTGGTTTTTACATAGAATGAATGAATCAACCAATCAGTATGAGCGGAGGCTTAGTTTACCCATAATCCCTTTGGGCATCTGTGTGTTAATGTTCAAATCTTCAGAATTAGTGCGTTATTTTAAAATTAACAGATATGTGTTATATATCACTTTGCACATTTTAAGAGTTTACATTAATGTAGTTATTCTATCTGGAATCATTTGATTTTGTAAAGCAAAACTATAATTCAAACCTGCTTTCCATTTCAAGACCTCTGCCTTATTGCTGGACCACTATATCCTGTCAAGGTAAATGACACTTCCTTACATCATTGGGCAGAGCGCACAAAGACAGAAGCACTGGCTCATTGGCTGTTTGGGTTTGTAATCACCTTTGATTCTATTACAAGCCTTGACGGTGTTTAAACTCAAAATTGGCTTGTTAATACCTAAGAGCATATGGGAGGCAAAATTGAAAGTTATTGGTTAGCTGTAGCTTCCAATAAGTTTTTAGGCAGTTCATTGGTTTAGCGTTAAAAAAGATAAGTTTTCAGTTAGCTGATTACCAGTTATCAAAGCTAACTTTTTGGTTAGCTGTGCCCACCACTGGTTCATGCTGATTATATGATTGCAAATAGAGCTTAACCAGCAACAGCATGTTGCCATTCTAATGCAATTCCATCATTTGCACGGTTTATTTTTCTGTAGGTAATTCAGTCGGCGAGGTTTGCCGTAAAGCCGAGGCAGCGTCGCTCCAACAGTGGTCAGTGCGCAGAGTAATCCATCAAATCTATCACATGTGAAACGGTAATTCTGTATCAGAATCCACATCAGTACTTTCGTATGGTAACTTAAATTCACCCATTTCAGGGGCGGCGTCGGTATGCGACTTTCTCTCACTCTCAGTTAACAGTGCTAACAGCTAGCATCGCGCAGCTGGTGTTCTGTGGAACTGTACATCTCGTCGCATTAATTGACGGTTCTGTGTCCCCACTATATTGTGCATGTGGCTACTGATGAGTGCAGCTGGCTCTACTTTCCACATTCCTCTTGCAGGCAATGATGACTTTAAACCTTCTGATACTGTATGTTCAGATCAGAGGACATCACCCTCTGCAAACACGGGCCTTTATCTTGATGTCTGCTAACTTCTGAATTTGACTGGCAGCCCAGTTTTGACCCCAGTAATCATTTTCTGTGTGTTTTCTGCAGCTGCCACCAGCAAGACCACCACCACAAAGACATCCAGTCATGTGACTCGCTGCAGCAACAGCCAGAAAAATTACTGTGTGAATGGAGGAGAATGCTTCACCCTTGAAATCATGCCAGGCAGCACTAAATTTCTCTGCAGGTAGGCTATGAAATGTAACTCATGATACTCTGCTCAAAGTTTTCATGGCTCGTAACTGCTGTTGTAATATTCAGTTTTTTTCCCTCATGTTGACTGATGCTAACAGGATGTAAACTGTTCGTAACTGCAGTCGTCTATTTCTTACTTGCATCTTTTCTTGGTTCTTAAGATGTAGCAGAGTAGGAAGCGCATTTCTGATGAAATGAGATGTTGTTCCTTCAGGTGTCATGTGATTTGAGATTAGTTTTCAAAGGCTGCTGTATCAGGCGCTGCAGCTGCATCATTTGGATTTAGACGCAGTTTGACTGGTAACACTCTGTAGTGCCTTTTCACACTGTAGATTGTTTGAATATGAGTGTTCAGAGTTGTTATTTTTAATGTTTATGTCTGTCAAGGGTTAGCACCACTGCCTCACAGCAAGAAGGTCCTGGGATCGCTTCCCGCCCGGTCCTTTCTGCATGGAGTTTGCATGTTCTCTCTGTGTTTGCGTGGGTTCCGTCCGGGTGCTCCGGCTTCCTCTAGGTGACTGGATGAAAAATTCTTTCCATTCCATTCCAGTAAAATCAGTCTGTATAATCTTTGCGCAATAATTTTGTTAAAAATATACAAAAGTACATTTCACAGAGTTCAGCTAAAAAAGTCTGCACAACAGCGAGATATAAATGCGAGAAAAAATATATCTTCACTGAGAAGTGGAACCCCACGTGATCCATCTGAACCAATCATTGCTCAGCTTTCACATCTTAGTAGTGTGTAAAAAACATGAAAAGTGCTGCTCGCTGGTTAGAGAAGCGCTATTTAAATGCTTTTCCACCTTGAATCTGTAAATAAAGAGAAATCTGCCCCAATGACAGTAGTGAGGTGGAATAAAGGTTGTTGATTGCTGTAAATCCTGGTGGGATGGAGGGAAGTCCTTTAAAGATGTTGTTGCAAAACACCCCAACATTAAAGGCTCTTTAAAGGCTTCCTCCTTTACATGTATATGGATGCTTGTGGTCACTGTACACAGATAACATACATACATGCACATTTAGTATGTTTTTAATTGAATACATTTGTATCCAGCAATTAAATGTGATCCTGCTACTCCTCAGGCTGAAAAGAGCCAAAGATCAAGATCAAGGTGGTTCATTCAATGAACCACCAGCCAAACAACAACAAGAACAAAAAAAAACACACTGGCAGTACCAGTCTGGTTCAGAAGTCAAGTATTTTACTAGCAATGTGTATCACATGCAGTAAGGTAGACAAGTGGATAATCACCTGTGTATTTGTTACAGTTCATGAGTTACATGTGTTCCCTAAGTTTGTCTTGATAAGAGTTGGGCCCAGTGGCGACACTGAGCCTGTTATTAACATCAAATGTGTCAGATCAAAACACTCTGCAAGCTTTTATTTCTAACTTCTGCAAGTCGTGCCAAGAAAACGTTTCAACTCCAACAAAATTGGCCTGATATGTCATTAATGATTGTATGCTAGTACACGAATTAACATAACACAAATATTTTGCATTTTGCCAATTTCTCAACATTATCACATCTCTTTGTATTTTGAAAGCTATCCTTTTTAGTTTGCAGGTTTTTCTTTTAATATTTCTGATGTAGTATTTTTTTTGGGGGGGGGGGGGTGTATTCTTCTTCTATCAACATGTGAAGAGTTCTTTTTTTAATGAAAAATTCTAAGTGTTAAGATACAGTCTACACAAGTCTAACATGTCTAAAAACGTGCAGGAAAAACATACGAGATGAGATCCAAATTACTTTTTTTTACTAGATTAACCAGATTATCAAGAATAATTTGCAATATGTAAATGGATCAACAAAATTCTCATGCTTGTTTGAGTTGAACATATACATGTAAGTGTTATATTATTTGTTATAAATAATTAATTGTTACATTATGGCCAGCGCATGTGAGGCTGTGTTGAATCCTAACAACAATGCAGGAAGTCAGTCTGTCTCTGCTGATGCTCAATACAAGTCGGAGAAGTAAAGTAACTGAAAAGCAGGTCGATAATACACACCAATGTGCATGAATTGGCACGTTTAATGTAATTAATAATATAATATAATAGGTACAAGGGTGATGGCCAAGTGGTTAATGCGCTTGGTTTCAGTGCAGAAGGTTCCCAGTTCAAACTCCACCCCTGCCACATTTCTCCATGTAATGTGGAGTTGCGTCAGGAAGGACATCCGGTGTAAAACTTGTGCCAATTCAACATGCGATCCACCTCAGATCTGCTGTGGTGACCCCGAGTGAAAAGGAGAAAGAAGCCAAAAGGACTTAGTTTTTACAGAATCTGACGCTGACATCGTGCATGTGTGCCATTTTCATTGATTTCTCGCCATAAGTTTTCCAAGTTCCACTCCAGATTTCTCCCATTTGTGCAGATTAAATGTGTTGAATTTTTCAAATTAGACATGTTCGTACTTTAATATACAATCAGTGTTATTTACAAATAGTCCGATTTTACTGGAATAAAAACTTGTTTCTGAAGGGATTCTAGCATTGACTCAATCGCCTATTCCCACATGCAGGTTAGGTTGATTGGAAACTTTATATTGTCTGTAGATGTGAATATGTGACAGGGTGGCGTCCTTTCCAGAGTGAACCCCACCTCTCGCCCTATGACTGCTGGAATAGGCTAGAGCCCTCCGTGACCCTTAATTGGAGTAAGTGGGTATAGACAATGAATGAATGAATGAATATCTTGTTGTGGCTGGCAAGCCTGGCTGGCTTTTGTGTGTCTTTTGTTTCTGTCTTTTGGTTTTCCTCCCAGGTGGTGCGCATTTGGGACTGAGTGGCTGTGTAGCTGAGTTTATCAGGACCTCACCCTGATCACCTGAGGCTGATCACGTGCAGCTCGTCAGGACTCACAGCTGTGGTGCATCTACATGGATTGGAACATGGTAGCATTTAAGTCTGGAGTACACAGTGTGTATTTGCCCTCTCTTCTCCTCTGACTCCAGCCGGGTGAGCCGTAGAGTCGGCGTTGCTGGAGTGGTGCAGTTTGGTTATGCTGGGCGTTTCCCAGGTAACCTCTGCACCCGGGAGGGGAGGGGGGGGGGTTTGGGGTATTTTCTTTTTATTCCCTCTCTTCTCCTCTGGCTCCAGCCGTGTGAGCCGTAGGTTGTCGGCGTTGCTGGAGTGGTGCAGTTTGGTTATGCTGGGCGTTTCCCAGGTAACCTCTGCACCTGGGGGGGGGGGGTTTGTTTGTTGATTCCCTGTTCCACCTCCGGCTTCAGCGCGCCTTTGAGCCGTCTGCCATCGGCGTGGCTGAGGTTTGGGGCAGTGGGATATACCCGCAGCTGGTGGCTGGTTTGGAAGTCAGAGGAGTGGCGCTGTTTTGTGCCGTCTGCCATAACCGCTGTTCCACTCCTCCCGGTTGGCTTCTGGGGTATAGTCACGGTTGGTGACGCTGGACGTGCTTCCAGTTTCCACTGCGCCAAGGGGGTGGGGTTGGGGTTGTTTTGTTTGTATGTTTTTTTTTTCTTTCCTTTTGTTTTTCCCCCCAGTTTCCGCCCTCAGGGTGTGACTGTGGTGTCCTCTGGGGGGGAAAGGGCTGTGGGTCCATCTAGCCATAGATGGCCGGGGCTGGGTCCGTTGGTCATGAGGGGAGGCATCTCCTGGGGTTGATGGAATGGTCCTCTGGGAGGCGCTGGGAGTCCCCGTGGGTGGCGTTGGATCCCAGAGGGACCTCGGCTGTGGTTATTACTCCTGGAGCTCGCGGGATGTCCTCTGGGGGGTGTTGGTCCCTACATGTCGTTGGGGGGGGGGGGGGGGGGGTGTTAGCATTTTTATTTGCAAGCTTAAGTTTGGGTTTTTCTTTTCTCCCCTTCCCGGGGTTTGATGGAACGGTCCTTTGGGGAGGGGGGGGGGGGTGTTAGCATTGTTATTTGCAAGCTTAAGTTTGGGTTGTTTTTCTTTTCTCCCCTTCCCGGGGTTTGATGGGACGGTCCTCTGGGAGGGGGGGGGTGGTTTGGTTGTTTGTGTTTGTCTTTTTTGTTTTATGACTAATCAGACTGAACATGGTTGGACAAAGGCTGACCGCACAGGTTTAAGAACTCCTGGCCACACCTGTGCTAAGTGACTGACAGAAACAAAGGCAAAGATGCAGCCAGAGGAGAAGACATCAACCGTTCTGTTAAATGAAGATTCTGTTGGAAGACGAATGCAGATATGGTTTCCAGCCATGGTCCCTGGAGGGGGGTGTTTCTCCTGGGCCAGGTTTGTGTGGTCGCTGGGAGGCTTCCCGTGAGGGTGGGGTGCTGTTGTGGCTGGCGTGCCTGGCTGGCTTTTGTGTGTCTTTTGTTTCTGTCTTTTGGTTTTCCTCCCAGGTGGTGCGCATTTGGGACTGAGTGGCTGTGTAGCTGAGTTTATCAGGACCTCACCCTGATCACCTGAGGCTGATCACGTGCAGCTCGTCAGGACTCACAGCTGTGGTGCATCTACATGGATTGGAACATGGTAGCATTTAAGTCTGGAGTACACAGTGTGTATTTGCCAGAGACTCGACCTTGTGACCAGACGGGTGAGATCGTCGTCTCGAGAGCCATCTCATCATCAGTGGATGCAGAGAACGTCCAGGTTTGATACATGGTGTGTGAAAGAGGAGGGGGTGAGGTCTCACGCTCGTCAGCACACTTCCTGAGGTACGTTAGATTTTGTGACTAACATTTATACAGTCAGTAAATGTGGTGTCCCTCACACCTTATTATATTGAGCTGTATGTAGTCGTTTAATCAGCTTCCACTGCAGTGGAGTTTTGTGAACAGGGTGTTCTATGCCTGCAGGGTGGGAAGCTGATTAGTAATTAAGCCAGGAAGTGTTTGCTGTTTGTACACCTTTGAGCGGTCCCTCTGTGTGTAGAGTGTGGACTCACATGATGATTTCTTCTTTCACAGACTCGGTTTGTCGCGGCCACCTGGGGGGTGTCGGCGGGGTCCTTGGGTCCGAACTGGTTCTGGCTCCAGACCGTTTTGTGCTGCTGGGAGCACACCGCAAATCCGCCACGCCAGACCGCGCACTTATTTGTTTGTATTTTTTCACATCACTGTTATGTTTATTAAACCCTGTTATTCTTTGTACCGTGCTCTGCTTATTTTATACTGGGTCCTTCAAACGCTGGTCGGTTCTCCGGGCTGCGTCCGACACATAACATATCTCTCGAGTTTCTGTTTCTACACCCAGATTTTGAATCTGATCTGTGCGTGACTTTCAGCAGAAAAATGTTTTCATGCAGTTATTTGTATCTACAGCTATAGATCAACTCCATTAAATAAGAACACACATATAAAAACTAAAAAGCCTAAACATTTAAAAAATAAGAAGGTGTCCTGCACTGGTAACGTTAAATGTTGGCAGGTATGGTCTTGCTCTTGTGAAATGAGTTGTCTTTCTCCTCCCACATATTTTTTTTGACATAGACCTTGTTTGACCTTTACTTTGGAGACCAAGCATTCAACACTGTCAGAACTATTCCATTTATTAATCCTATTAGCTCAACCAATAATTTGCGTCACTTTTTACCAAAATTGGAGCAACTTTAACTTTTGACCCCTGTACAAAATGAAACCGAGTTTTTATCCTGTAACTCCATAGAATTCAGTCACAGATAGTCCAAACTCTACCTTTTTGGAATCTTTATGATCAGGCAAATAATGTGGAATATTTTTCAATATGATTGGAGCATCTCTTAATTTTGACGTCTGTGTAATTCTTCAATTGACCCCTACCTGACCACCGATTGAAAAGTCAAGTGGCCAATCAGTTTTTTCAAAAGAGGAGTGTCTAAGGAGTATTTCTGCCGAATTTGATGCTTTTATCACCATTTGCATGATTGTTTCAGTTATCTGCTGCACTAACATGAGTGCAAGTGGTACTGTTATTTGGAAGACATGAGACCTGGATATAAAAATGAAATCTACATCCGGTGGACAATAACAGTGACTTGTGCTGTATGTAACGTAGTGCCCAGAGGAGCTCAGTGTTATGTGTCGACGCGGGTTGAGGAGCGGACCTGCGTCAGACGGAACCCAGCGCTAAAATAACCAGAAAGCGGTTCCAATAACAAAACAATTTATTTCTTCCACCCTTTGGTGCATAACAATGTGTACAAACTAAAACAGCGTCAGTCTGGTGGAGTGAAGGCTGGCACGCTCTCCAGCGCCTAAAAGGATCGAAGCCCGGCGCTTCTGGACTCACTGTTACCGCCAAACACCCCCCAGGTGGACACGACAAACCGACTCTCTGCGAAGGATAGAAGAGGTGAGGTAAGTCAGCAGTTACAACCAATATCCTCCAAAAGGCACACACCATCAGCAACACATTCAGGTCTGTATTTAAGCTTTATGCAAATGAGCAGCTTCTCACAACAGGTGGAGGATCACCGGTCCGCACGCCACAGCAGTGAGAAGCGAGCTGCACAATTCTCATCACAATTCAAATATACTGCGTAACAAAATACCAAGTTACTATCAACAATTAGTCAAACAATTAATCACCTCTGATGTGTGCTGACAGCATGTGTCCCTCACCCTTCTTCCTTCTCAGGCTCGATGTGTCAAACCCAGGCGCGGTCCTCAGCGTCTCACAAACGAACATCACAAGGTCGAGTTCCCAGCAATTCTGCTTGAATCACACATGGCTTAAATGCAGAACGCCATCTAATTATCTGCTTCAGCTGAAAGTCTTTAAGGTTGCATGTGAGCACCATCCACAGGTGCTGCACATAACGTTGATGAGGGTGAAGGACTCTTCAGCCAGCACCTTCTCCACAGACAAATCAGTTTTCATATCACCTGGAGAGCAAAGAAAAGAAAAGAACACCAAAATGTCCAGCCACACCCCCCCAACACACAACACTCAGAAAGCTGTTGAGCCACCATGTGCTGTCAGAAATAGCTTCAGTGTACCTTGGCATTGATTCTGCATGGCTGTGGAACGCTACTTAGTGCAGCAAGTAACTGAAACAATCCTTCACATGGTGATACAAGCATCAGATCTGGCATGAATGTTCTTCATAAATCAGTGTTTGAGAAAAAAGTGCTGGCCACTTGAAAATCAATATGACGGCCACGTAGGGGTTAAAGCTATACCACATTATGTGTCTGATCACAAATATTCCAAAAAGGTATAGTTTGGTCTATCTATGACTGAATGTTATGGAGTTATGGGGTAAAAAAGGCAAGAATGGTGACAAAGAACAATTTCAGTTTGTACAGGGGTGAAAAAAAGTTGCTCCAATTTTGGTAAAAAGTGGCGCAAAATATTAGTTGAACTAATAGGATTAATAAATGGAATAGTTTTGACTGTGTTGAATGCTTGGTTTTGTCAGGCAAGGCACAAACCAAACTCTTACAGCAAATGCAGTTAGAATTACGTTTATTTGAAGAAACAAGCAAGAAACAAATTTGGTACACATGTGGTCCAGCAGCGAAGCAAAGGTATAGACAGGTGGGAGACTGAGGCTAGGTCTAATAAACAGGCGGGGATCAAAATACACAGCGTGGTGGCATTCAGAGGCAAAGACAAAATGTGGTCATGGACAGAACAAGGTCAATTACCAGCAGGCTGATCACAAGGCATAACAAGACAAGACGTGAGGGCTGGAAAGTGAAATACATTCAACAATCTGGCAGTGAGCTGTCAGACTGTGAGGGCTTAAATAACAGGTGGTGTAATTAGTGGAACAAGATGCAGGCATCATTGAAGGTTCTGGAAGGAGGTGTGGTCCGGTGAAGCAAGGAGGGGAGAAGAGAGTCAAGAGAGTGCATTGAGACAGAAGCTAAGTGAACCGGGGCAAGATAAATAAGTGACAGAAAAACCAACAGTGCAAACTGTGATGTGCTCAACAAACAATAATTAACGTGAACAAAACAAAGGGGGAAAGCTAGGAAATAACGTGACTAATCTAAAAACCAGGAAACAAGAGATCAATATTTTTAATCCAAACTTGAACAGGACTGATACTGATTAAAATATAAAAGTAAAAATGCAGTAACCAATAATGAGATGGAAAAGCAAACCACAAATCACACAGAAAATAAATGGCAGAAAACAAAACCCGTGATTAAAGAATACGGCTGAAGTAAACGAAGGACTACACAAAATAAATGATAAACAGAGAATGCAATAAATAATGAAAGGAACATAACCAGATAAAAACACTGAAGATAAAAAGTAACCGAAACCAGTGACGCATAATTACAATAAATGTGAAAAACAAAACTAAACAAAGACTGAAGTAACTAAAGGGACACGATTGAAAAAGAACAAATGTAATACAACAAGGCAAAACTATATACATGGCAACCAAATAATACACAGAAAATAAATTAAACAAAACCAATCATAAGGGCAGCATGACCATGATAACAAGACATGACCTGAATAACCACACAGAGGCTCAGAGCACGGAAATGGATACAAATCCATACTTATGGCAGACGGCCCTAAAATGACAGGTAATTGTCAAACAATGTTGACATCCATTGGATTCTATGGCATGTGACATATGTTACCCCGTAACGTGACAACTGAGCACATGGTCCAAACTACACTCACTCATCTCCGGGAGGGGACCCCAGATTTCCTTTTCCTGGGCCACATTGACCACTTCTGACTGGGGGATCCCGAGGTGTTCCCAGGCCAGTGTGCAGATATAATCTCCCACCTAGTCCTGGGTCTTCCTTGGGGTCTCCTCCCAGATGGACGTGCCTGGAACACCTCCCTAGGGAGGCGCCCAGGAAGCATTCTTACCAGATGCTCGAACCACCTCCGCTGGCTCCTTTCAACACGAAGGAACAGCAACTCTACTCCAAGCTCCACATGGATGACTGAACTTAACCAATAATTTGCATCACATTTTACAAAAATTGGAGCAACTTTAACGTTAGACCCCTGTACAAACTGAAACTGACCTTGGTCACCATTCTTGCTGTTTTTCCCACATACTGTAATTCCATAACATTCCGTCATAAATAGTCCAAACTATACCTTTTTGGAATATTTATATCAGACACTTAATGTGTTATACTTTTCAATATGACTGGAACAATTCTAAATTTGATCCCTGTGTAATTCTTCATGTAATTTGCCATATTGGATTTTCAAGTGGCCAGTGGGCAATGGCCATGGTGCAGTCATTTCAGATAACTGATTCTAGATGGGGAATTAAATCCTCACCTGTTTTCATCAAGCTGAATAAACTGGGCTGGCACAGCCAACATCTACTGATCCTGGATTGGTGAGTTCATCTCTGAGCGCTGAAGCGGCATACGAAGAATAGGGCCATTGTGTTATGGAAGTTGGATTCGATTGCTGAAGAGCAAGGTGTGTGTATAGGAAGTAATTTATTACATGAATCAGAAAAGTCCCCAAACAACAGGAATGTCCACTAACAAGGCTATAAAATAATAAACAATACACCAGGTGGAAGAAAAGCACAGAAACAGCAGTTTATTAAAAAAGGTCCATGATATTAGTGAGAGTCCAGGGAAAGAGAGCGGTGTTACCAAAGAGCAGGCAGGGGAACGGACAGTCCATGAGAAGCTGCAACATTCCAGAGAGGGACGGAGGAACTATGGAGCACTGAAGCAGCCTGTGATCTCAGAGAGAGCACAAGTGAGATGGGTTCCATAGCGACGGCAGACATGGAGAGTTCTGCGTCTACTGGGAGGAGCGGCTACCGAAACACCATCTTAATGCCAGCTCAACTGCAGCATCTCGTATCTTCAAACAGTCAGGATAGCTGAGCAGTGAAATGGAGCCAACAACATTAAAGTGCAATTGGCATGATTATTTGTTGCTGATTATTATGATATAATATGTATACTGAATGTTTGAATTTGGACTCCAACACACATTATTTTGAAAAACATTTCCTCTGCAGTGGCTCAGTTTGGTCTCATGAGGGCAAAAGCAGTTGAAATGCAACTGTCTCAGCATGACATCAGCAAGTTACTCCTGCAGGCTCGCTGGACCAAAAACAAGCAGCTTCCAGGAAAAATATTCTCTTAACACTCATATGGCGTAGACACTTCAAACACTCATGGAGATGATAATGTGGCAGTTATATTTGGTGATCAGAGGACAGTTTACTGCCAAATTAATCTGAAGCAGATGAAAAAGGGAGCAAATTTAACAAACTCTGATGGGGGATGCAAAAAATATGAACATAATTCTCCATGGTTTATGGTGACCGTATAATTTTAAATGGTCATTTATGTTTATTAGATTAAATTTAAATTTTATTACATATAAAATCCCAGGATTTTGCCAACATAAATGGAAGAGCAGATTTGTACACATGCACACAGGGTTTTTATTTTATTTTTTAAACAGGGATTTTCCACCTTAGTTCTTTAATCTTCTGGGGTCCATAGTCAAAATGGGCAAAAGGTTGGAAAAACAGTAAAAAGCTGAAAATTGGTGTATGCTCTCCCCTCAGTAGCCTTGATAATATACAGAAGGTCTCCGTGTATCCTCAGTGAGCTTTCACCGTTATGACGTTATGACATCATAGCTTCTATTTACGTGAGAAATGGTCTCATCTGGATATATAATTTAGTGTACAAGGATATATTTTTGATTACGTTTTACTAAACAGCCATACAATGCTTTGGAACATTGATGTAAATTGATGTAAATAAACAAAAGAGCATGAGATCATAATGCCATGACCTCATTTATGATGCCATAATATGATGTCATCATGTTGAATTACCTCATAATCTGTAATTGTAGGGATTTTCACTGGATTATTGAAGAACCACAAAATACTAAAAAGGATGTTACACAATCCAGGATAGGTGTTCTATGCAATTTTTCAATCTTGAGGACTTGGGTTCACAATATCGTATTACGGTTCGAATCAGTGTGTGCCTACATGAAAGGTTATTCAGGGGATTTTCATTTTCGTAGATAAAAGTCATGGATGAAGTCACTCTCATCAAAAATGATCCTTGTCAGCCATCTGGAAATCGGTCAGCCAGTGAATCGGACTTGAACTCATCGTTCTGCCTGCCCAGAGGCTTTTTTGTGTCCGCTGATACGTCTCAGTCATCACCAAAAACCGTGCTGTTTAAAGTTAAATGGTGATCTCAGTTTTTTTTTTTGGAGAAGGATGAAGCATGGACATGATACTAGATTGTCATGTGTAGTTTTTATGACATATTGTGTGCACATTAATGAATGAAAGGCCATTTAACCTCTCTGCAATTCTGTCCCCTCATCGCATGCTGCTTTTTCGAATAGTGTCCAGTCGTCTGGTCACATTGACGCCTCCTCTGCTAACAGACCTTTATCACACAGAAAGCTCTCCTCATTCATGATGACAGTGCTTACCTTTGAACGGATTTGGAATTTTCACTTCTCGACATCCCCTGAAAACCATGGAAAAACCTGATTCTCTGACAGATTAAAAAAATCAGAACCTTAAAAAAAGGGATACACGATGATGTCATGATTTCACAATGATATCCTG